>NW_021604591.1:5257653-5270560 GCF_004785775.1 Grammomys surdaster
ATATATATATATATATATATATATATATATATATATATACAACAGATCAAGGTGACAATTTCACAGTAGTCCAGTGTGGTAGAGCTTTGTTACTGGGCTTCTTTACAGGAGTACTGGCTAGGGGTTACTTAAAGGAGTATGGACAGATATATCACTAAAAGCCCACTCCAGTGTGGATGAAAACTCAGAAATACTAGAACCCTGGTGTTCTTTGCATGACTAGCATGCAGATCAACAGATCAGAGAGGTTTTTCTCTTTAGTAGTTACTACTACTTACATGAATTTGAGGTTGGGGTGCTTGTGAATGCTAAGCTTGAGGGACTTCCTGAGACTTGTGAGTTGCTTGCTTCCTGAATCTTGGTGAGCCTCCCTTCATACTTTCCTGACACTCAATGAAGGTAGAATGTTTTAAGACAGAGGCAATTGCTTCAATACAACCTTATAAAATAAGGATTAGTATCCTTATTCCCTAAATGTTCTGATCTTGTAATTTTTATAAGACTTGTAGCTATATGCCAAAGAAATGGAAAAATTAAAGGAATACATTAATTTTTTAAGGAATAGGAAGCACCAGATTGCTAGTAGGTAAATTGAAATTCAGGTAACACAAAAGTAAAAGCATTGGAAAGTATGAGACATAAATAAAAAATTCCATTGTAGTTTATATAGTTAGATTAAGAAGAAATGAGAAATAATAGTGGTGGGGTCATTTAAAGACATGTCTTTCAATTTCAATTGAAAAATCAGACAAAAATTAACATATAAAATATATGCATAATGTAGTTTAAAGGCTCATTAATTCTTTGCATTCCAAACTTTGTATGCTAAGGAAATGATAGTCTCTCTTTCAAACCATATAGAACATTTGTACAAATCTGTTTTCCTTTAGGAAAAATAAACTATGAATTCCAAATAGCAGAAAGGCTTTTTGTGTACCTATAAGTAATATCAAGATGAAAGAAAAAAATCACAATATACCAAGCTAAATTCAGAAGTGTCTGGAGGGGATGGAAATATGGATACTAATAGTTTTTTATTTTATTGCAGAAAGCCAATGAGTAAAGTAAAAAGACAATAAGCCAGGAAATAGAGACTTGGATATAAAGTCACCAAAATCAGCTGAAGAGCACAGGATGACAAAACATTTGTGTAATCAAGAGGAATCACCTTACAGTTTTAGAGATGGCTCAGTAATTAAGAGCACTACCTGCCTTTGCAGAGGACCAAAATTTGGTTCTCAGCATCCATATGCTGATAGGTTACAACCATCTCTTATGCCAGTTCCTGGGGATCTGATGCCCTATTCTGGCCTCTGTCTGCATCTGGCAGGCACACAGTACACAAACGTACAGGCAGGCAAACACCCATCTATATAAAATAATAATAAATAAGTAAAATCATGATGAATAAATTCATCAAAGGAAAGTGTCTTGGACACTTTGTGCATACTAAGATGGGCCAAGATACACCTACAAAGCGAAGAAGTAAAAAGAAGTGAATGTTAAAATTAGTAACCTGCATTCAAGCAGAGGAATTTTCTGCAATAAAGATTCTCATGTATTTAGAGTTCACAAGGATACTTAAAATATTTCTGAACAAAACTAAATATCATGAAAATTCATAATTTATAAAGTAGAACATATGTACATTGATATGAAGGCATGTATTTATGCATATATTCCTAAAACAGAGATTATAGCTTTTTAAAGTACATAGAAACATTTGTGAAAGTTAAAATAGATTCTGTTCTAAACTACAAAGAAATATCAAACAATTTACAAAAGTATAAATCATGAAGACTATGTTATCTGAACATCATTCAAGAAAACAAGTAAAAGAATGTGAATGCATGTGTCAATTGAACAGGCGATGCCTCTAGAGGAAACAATCCTATATTTCCATCTATAAAGTAACAAGCAGAAGTATATAAATAGGTATGTAGGACATCAATGAGGCACAGGTCAGAAAAAATTTCATAACCCGAACCATTCATCTTAGTAAAGAATGAAAATCAATAAACGCTCAACTCAAAAAGTTAAAGACTCAACAATACAGAATTAAAGGATGAACAAAGTCAGCATTAAATTATGATGCAAACAACAGGCCACATACTTGTCTAGAGTTCTTTAGATTCATATGAGGAAAGTTAAAATTCTCAAGATCTGTTATTTATTTATTTATTTATTTATTTATTTATTTAAAAAACAGGACAGGGATCTTGGAGAGCTGGCTCAGCACTTCACAGTCCTTGTTGCTCTTACAGAGGACTAGAGTTCAGTTTCTTGCACACTTCAGATAGCTCCTAATCCCCTTATCCCCAGCTCCAGAGTGCCTCTTCTGGTCTCTGGAGCAGCTGCACACCCACACCCACACCCACACCCACACCCACACCCACACCCACACCCACAGCCGCCGCCCCCCATCCCCATCTTTTAAAACAGGTCAGGTCATTAGAACAACCAACTATGCTTTCTGCCAAACAAATGAACAGGCTAGAACTCCTGCAAGGTCTTATGTCTGTATACATGACTGGGACCCATCCCAAGGGATGCTGATTTAGCAGGCTTGGGATGAGTCCCAAGCAATTCATTTGTAAACTTTACCAGATACAGTTGGATGCACTGTTCCAAGGCCTCTCCCTGAATAAGTATTGAACCCAACCCAGAGAGAAGACATTGTAAAGAAAAGGAACCAGGAAGTAGTGGAGGAACAAACAGAATATAACTGGGTAAATAATCACAGACTTAGAGAAAACTGATCTTACCTGTCTCTTCAGATTTGACTGCCTGTGAGTCTCCACATCCTGATGCTCAGACTCTGATGCGTTGAGTGAGTACCACTGAGACAGGCCTCTAATTCTGGGCACTTTCTTAAAGCTGTGAAGTGATTTTGGAGGCTAGTACAGAATGTACATTATAACAGGACTTAGCTGTGTTTGGTTATTTAATTCAGGGACTAAAATTATAGCAATAGGGACCAGGAATTAAAGATGCTTGTTGCCAAGCCTGATGACTGAGCTCACTCCCTGGAGCCCCAGTGTTGGAAGGAGAAAACTGACTGTAGCAAGTTGTCCTCTGACTTCCACATGTGGAATGGCATGGGTCCCACACCTGTTCAAACGTAAGTAAATGTAAATAAAATGGCAATGATAAATTTTTGATGTTTCTATAGAATGGAGGTTCTAGGCTATGAGCAGCATTATTTTCAGTTTCTCTTGTTTTTCAATATACTCTCTGAAGCACATTATTTCTTTGTAATGGAAATATAGGAGCACTTACTCCTAAGGGTGTACTTTTCCCAACCCAGACATCTGTTGATGTTACAGGATCCATAGATTTCTCACTACTTGGTTTTAGTTATCTTCTACCATCTCTTACTCTGTTCTGAAAACATTAAATAAACAGTAAGTTTTAAATTGCATGTTATTCTAAGTATCCCGATGAAACCTCACCATACAATGCTCTGTCTTGACCTATGTGGTCAGCTTCTTGTTTGGTGTATTCAAGCTGTGTATGGTACCTTCATGGAAGTCTCTCTGCAGTCATCAGATCTATTGCTGTGGTAGAGGTGTTTGAGATTAAGTTACCTTTATATAATATTAGCCTTATGCTATGTCATGATACTAACCACTCCCTCATATCATCTTTTCACAAAGATATTGTGTCGTATATACACCATCACAAGAAAGAAGGTGAGGATGACATAACGAAACATTTTTATAGGGGAAGAGACCACACTGCCTCAATTATTTTTAAAAAGATGCATTTTATTTGTGTGTGTGTGTGTATTAATGCAACAGTTGATGTTGGGTTTTAACCTTGATTACTCTCCAGTTTATTTACTAAGGCATGCCCCCTCACTGAACCGAGAGCTTGCAATCATGGCTAGTATAACTAACTAGCTTGCCCCAGGAATCTCCTGGAAATATATACTGGTGGTTAACATGCTTGACTGACTTTTACATGGGGCTGTAAATGCCATTTCTTTATGCTTGAATGGAAAACACTTTATCTGTTGTGACATCATCATCCAGTCATTTTATCATAGTGGATTACTATAGCTATTGATTACTCTTATTGTTGATCTCTTACTGTTCCTAAGTCTACAAACTAAACATTACATGAGTAAGAAAGTAAGTAAACTACTAATATAAAATATTTCTTAAAATCCATTTTTTCAGTCATCCAGTGGGGCTGCCTCCTGCTGCTAAAGGTGTTTTACAATACGTGGTCATTAACTCCACATAACACTATTTGTATTTCTCGGGAAGTCCAACAGTAGATGAAATAAATTATTTCTTCAAGGAAATATTGCCTCAAAAGAATCCAAAATAATGAGACAAATGCTAAAACTTTCATAAGTTTATGCAGAAATGAGGGATTGGATATGATCAAAAATATACTGTACAGATAAATGTATGAAGTATGCTACTTTTGTAAAGATGGTTGATATGGGGAAATTGTTCAACATTGTTGGAACTGCAAAGATTCAAAGTTAAAGAATATCTTTCCCATCTTGGAAAGATTTAAGAATAGGATTCGTCATGTTGTTGTAGAAGACAGAAGATAGAAATACATCGTAGGGAATGAAGCTTATAGAATCTGTAAAAGTTAATTTGACAACTTGAAACAATTAAAAAGCATAATTATAACTCCATACTTGGAATTTTAAAGACTCTTTTAATTTAATTTAAAGATTTGGTTAGGTTATTGAGTATCAACTTTTCTTATTTCTCCATACTTGGAATTTAATTAATTTTTCAAGATTTATTTTATTTTAATTGTGTGTGTGTGTGTGTGTGTGTGTGTGTGTGTGTATGTGCACATGTGGGTGCAGTGACCACAGAAGCCAGAAGAAGGTATTGGATCCCCTGTAATTACATGGGTTATAATTCATGTGACATGGGTTCTGGGACCAGAACTCTGTTTCTCTGTACAAAGCAGTATGTGCTATTAATTCATTAGCCACATCTCTAGGTCCAATATACTTGAATTTTAGCTATATTACTGCATACAATATATTCCTAGGTAGCCAAATCATATCAATATCTATATGACATTTATAATACATGAAATTTGGAAAAATCCAGTATGAAACATGAGCTAACTGCTTAAATGTAGTTGAAGATACTGATATACTGATTTTATACAGTTGCTATTTATTGACAGAGTAAGAATCACTAAAATAGTCGAAAAAGTGTGTTTTAAAATTGCCTATGTAATTATCCATATTGATGGCTGAAAATAACAAAGATGACAAAAGAAACAGAAAAGCTCCTTTATAAATTGGAAAAAAGCTGAGAAGAAATATAGTTTTGAAAGACATGACTGACACTGAATTTTAAGTTCCTCCAGATATTTTTTGAGGTTTTCAAAATTTATGTTTGCTTGTCTTTAGATCAGAAAAAAATACATTTTATATTAACTATAAAGTTGTTAGCATGTGTTGACCAGAAGCCAGTTTGAAAATTTCACAGAAGCCATGTAATCTGTACTAGTGGCTATCAATTTCTATGAGGAGAATACTGGTGAGGAAGATAAATATATGATTTGAAAAGCGGGTCACAGGTTTATGGCTGAATGGTGTTCCTGTGTTCTGATGTCTGCCATGCGCAGCTCTATGTTTAATGAAGTCTGCTGCACATAGCCTACACACTCTACTACTGAAGTTTTCCCTAAAATACTTAGGACATCTGTCTCTGATCAAGGTGCTTAACTACCATTACACTCATGACTTAGGGATTAGGTTTAAGCAGGCAAATGCCTAATCTTGCAATCTTGTTCCTAGAGATGGTCATTCAATAGGCTTGGGGTCAAGAAAAAAGTGTGTGTGTGTGTGTGTGTGTGTGTGTGTGCACTTGTGTATCTATGAGTTCATCGATTCTAGATTCTTTAGCTTCAAAGAATCCTAAGTTAAATAAGGCGGTTAAAGTAGGGAGAGGGAATGAGAAGAAGAAAATGAGGGTGGGAGAGGGAGAGTAAATTTATTAATTAGAGGGAAGAAAACTTGAAACTTCAGCTTGGATTTCAAGCATTCTTGTTACCTAGAAAGAATTTAGAAAGGAAATATGTGAATTAAATATGTGAGCCTATTTATGTATGCCCATGAGAAGGAAAATTTCTTCATTAAAAATAAAAAAGAGAGAGAGAGAAAGAAGAAAATCAATCATATAGAAAAGACCTAAGTCATCGTCAGTTCCGTTCAATTGAAACATGCATGGAATTGCATAAGTTATATTATTTCCATTGGTTAGATGAGTGATTTTGTGACAGTTCTGATAATTTTTCAAAAGTTATATATATTTTTGCAGTTTTAAGGCAAAATGATCACTCTGCATATTTTATTATTTTTATGTTTCTAACCAACACTAAATGTTTTTTTTAACTGATCAAATAGTATTTCCTGAGATGATGAGGCATCCCAAGTACAACATTATAAATGCATCCAGGAATCCATTGTAAGGGGCACCAGAAGGCATCTATCTGAGCATGCACAAATACAGTCTATAATGTGGCCACAGAGATAAAAAAGGTGCTGACAGAGTCCAGAGGACACAGTGGTAAATTGGCCCTTTCAAAAGTGACAGGTGCTAATCAAATCCTGCCTGACCTCCACTGCATTGCTAAGCCCATTGTTCCCTGCTCTTTGGGATTTTAAGAATAACCAGAAGTCTCAATATCTATGATAATCCCCTCATTTTAATATTTTAGGTATTCCTTAAGTATTAAATAAGTCAGTGTGGGCTGAGCAAACATGTCAAATGTGTTCGTGTGATAACTCTGACTTGGACTGAGAAAAAGAAAGATTAAAAAAAGTAAAAAAGCCCCATGCCCCACATCCCCTCCACTTCCCAGTTCCTTCCCTCTAGAGTTTATGGAGAATACCACTAATCACTGCAAACAAGTTCTAATTTGGCAGCTTCAGAGAAAGATCAACATTTCCCTGGGCAAGTTATTAAGAGATTTATGGGTCAGAGGACCTTAGCATGCTTTCCTCAGATGAATGGGAACAAGGAAGGTAAATAAACTAGGAGAGAGATGCATTCGCACAGGCTGTATTTAGAAAATGTTGTTTGACTTTGCAGATCCTTTCTTTGTTCCATGTCAATACCTATCCCACCCTGACTTTCAGGAAGGTGCCCAGCTGTCTGCAATATGTTTTGCATATGATTTGATGAACATGACTAGAAAGTGTTAGAAAAACCACACTTGACTTAGATGCTACATCAAATCATTTGAATTGATGAATAAAATGAAAAGTCATTATCTCAAAGCCATGGAGATGCAGCCTGGCTTTACACAGTTTTTCTATAACTTCATGGGGAGTTTTCCAGCATGTTCTTCTTTTGTAGATGAAAGATTTCATCAAAGAGTGATAAACAAAATATATGGTGGATGTGTCTGAATCAGTTAAAAGTCAGGAAGCTGCAATATCTGCAGAAGGACATAGATTTATCAGAAGTGAAAAGAAAATATTGGGGAGAAATATATGTCACAAAGCTACATTTTATTTTTAGTTTTTATTACATTATCATCTGAAACCACTTTTTAAATTTGTAGACAGATGGTGGTGGGTAATTAAAATGCTAGTAAAATTATGTTAGGTGAAAGCAACATACATATCTCTACAATAACGGCCATGGAAAAATTGGATGTGGTTTGCCAAGAGCAAACATAGAAACCGGGTTGAAATAAAGTATGTGTGTATGAGGGGAGGGGCGCCGGTAACATTCATCAAGGTGTTCCTTTCCCTTTGTGCTTGCTTGAGATTGTGCACTGATTTATACAGAGGATGCCAGGCAGATTTTTCAAAGACAAAATGAATACATATATTTCTGGATATTTCCCAAGCAGTTCAGGAATATAACTTTTGATTACTTGTTGTTCCTATTATGAGAGATGGAAGTTGACATCCATTAAAGTGGAGGGGAAATAATCACTATAACTTTAGTACAAGTTGATTAATGTCAGCTTTGGAAATGACACTACTACCTCTCATCTGTTAGATTAAGTGTTGAATGTGGAGAAAGGAAATATAAACATTGCTTTCCATGCAAGATTTCTTTCTGTCCTATATTATTTGATTTTAAAATTATTAGCAAGGTAGTGCTCTGTAGATGAAATATTGAAGACAAGAAAAGCAGAAGAAAATTAACATTTTTGTACTGTCTTGATATAGAATGATCATCATTAAATATTTAAATCATTCATGCTTCTAAGTCACTAAAAAGCAAGCAACCTTCAGATACTACATTATTATCTGTTTAACTCATTTCCCCTATTTTCTTTCAATAGGTTTTATCCATATCATTTAGAATTGTTGTCTTATGCCATGCTGGGGAGGATTTTCCATGATGCTGTTGAGTCACCTAAACTCTTGGAAGTCATCCCTCACAACCCTTCTGGATATAATCCCAGGACCATTGTTTCAAGCTAGAAGTGAATATAAAATCTTTTCTTTCTTTGGTTATCAATGTTCTTTCTGTTGTGAATAGGTGTTTGCTCACACTTCCCTAGGAAGTTACACAACAGCCTATTAACATACTGTTGCATGACTAATACTCTTATATATCCCTTGACTTCCATTTTGTGTGTGTGTGTGTGTGTGTGTGTAATAGAATCATTTTAAAGCGATTCTAATCTTATTGGAAAATACCGAAAGTGCTAGCATTTCTTCAAGATAGTATAGAAAGTAAGGTTGATATTTCTGGGTGAACAAATTTACAGGATAATATGGTTTTGGATTCATAATCTTAAAGTGTCCCTAGTAAAGGCCAGAAATTACTGAAGAAATTTTCATACAGCAGATGAACATGAGAGTGGTCATGCTACCATCTGTAAAATAAACAAACAAAACAGCAACAACACACACACACACACACACACACACACACACACACACACACACACACACCCCTACTGGTTTCTCAAGTCCTCTTTTTATTCTGTGGAGAGAAAAAACATTATCTTAGGTTTTAGGGGTTCCAACCTTGGCACCATCTCCTCCCAGAGCTAAGGGTTGGGTGAAATATATGTCACTTTTTGTGTTATGTCCCTGAAAAGTTGAAGTCTTAGAAGTTTCTCTTAGTCTTTCTGTTCCTTTCTAGGATGAAGCAATAAACTTAAGGCTTCCTTCAATTGCTGTGTTGTGACATTGGAAGCTATGACGAGTTTTTTGGTTTCATTTCTGATTTTAGTATGTAATTTTTTGTCAACTTGATACAAACTAGGGTCACTGGGAAGAGAAAATGTTAATCAAGAGTTGAATCCACCAGATTGATCTATAGGAACGAATGTGGGACATTTTATTGATTAATAATTGATGTAGGTGTGAGTGCCCAGCCCACTGTGGGGTTCCATCCCTGGCAGATGGGCTTTTTTTTTTGAAAGGTGGCTGAAGATGAAATGATCAGTAAACCAGCATGAGAAAGCTAGCTGAAGCCAGCAGTAAGCAGTATTACTCCATGGATTCTCTTCAGTTCCTTTCTCCTGTTTTATGCTTGAATGCTTGAATACCTACTCTGACTTCCCTTCATGATAGACCATGACATGGAAGTGTAAGCCAAATAAACCCATTCCTCCCCAAGTTTCTTTTGGTCATGATGATTTATCATGGCAGCAGAGGAATGAAATTGGAATAGTGATTATAACTGCACTTTGACCAGGACAGAGAGAATGTCTATGGGCCCTGCACTGGCTCTGTATGTGCAAACCCAGAGAACCAACTAACCTCACAGCCATTAGCTTAGCATTCGTCTGCTCTCTCTCATAACCATATAATACACCCAGACAAGGAAGTTTAATGTTTTCCTCACTTTTGGAAGCTCCCCTCTCTCTCTGGAGTCTCTCTAACTTTATATCTCTCTCTCCATAAATGTCTTGCTTTTCTGTAATTATTAATAAAGCTTGCATATACTTTGAATGTGCCCACGAGGACCCACATCTGCAGTCTTCATTGGCATGAGATAATACATTTGGAGCCACTGTCCCAGGTTGATCTTTGGTGACTGTGATTTTCTGATACTATACATCCTTGGCTTATATGAAACTCACTCTTGAAAGGTTCCGTTGTACTAAAAGACAAAACAAAATGAAGCAAATACACTGTACAATGATGTCTGTGTGTGGAGGAAGGAAGGCTTCGGGGCTTTTGTTATGTTGCATTGTTGATGGCTGCTTCAATTGCAGATATTTATTGAGTTTTCCAATAGGTTACATTTAGCATTTTAGTTTTGTTTGGGTACGTTTTTATATCTTTTAAGCAGTGTTTATTCAGAAATACATCGATTACATCTATTACTTCATTTGTAATTTCTCCTGGTTTTATGTGAACAATGGTTTTCTTCACTGTAAAGGCAACAATTGAAGAATTGCTTTTGGCAGAATTTTCAGTCTGACATCGATCTGACTTGCAGCCTGCTTATGTGTAAGAAGGACAAAAGTTACCTGATTGTGCTTCTACAAAATGCAATTTGGCAATTAATCAATTTCTTTTCTTACTTTGTAGACTTAATAAGTCATAAGTGACATGCCCTGCAGGATGACATTTTCTTGGACTATTTCTGCATTTTTATTGTTTAGTAGGAAGACATTTCTTTATTAGAAAATATATACTACTATGTTTTTAATGCAACAATATTTCTTACTATTTGATAGTTTTGTCTTTGTTGAATGAAAATTTCAAAATTTTCTATATTCTCTCTGTATTCATCTCTAGGTTTAATTTTAAGAAACAGTGTCTTACTATGTAGTCCTAACTGACTTGAAAATCACTATGGAGACCAAGTTGACTTTGAACTTACAGAGATCCATTTGCCTCTGCCTCGAAAGTGCTAGGATTAAAGTTGTGTGTCAAGATACCACCAATTTCTGGTTTTGAAAAGTGAAATACTTTTTTGGTTGTCAAGAGGAACTAAGCAATGTTACTTAAAGTTTGACAGGAGCTATAGCATAGCCAGGCCTTAGCTTCAGGGACACTGGCATGCTTCATTGTGCTGTCTTCTCTAGAGCAAATGGGTTCTGCAGAGCTTTCAAGTAAAGAATGAAAACCTACGTTAAAGTTTGAGTATATATAATATCATTTTATATTTTATAGTAAAACAAATGGGAAATTTCTCCCATTTACTCTTTTAAAAAGACTTATTTTTATATTATGTGTACAAATGTTTTACCTGCACGTATATATGTTCATCATGTATGTGAGAGTGTCAGATCTCCTGGAACAAGAATTAGAGATGTCAGTGAGCTGTCATATGAATCTTGAAACTGAACCCATGTCAGGTCCTCTGAAAGAGCAGCTAGTATTCCTAACTGCTGAGCCATCTGTTTAGTGCCTACCCAAATGAGTATTTTGTGAGTGTTTGTGTTTATAAAAAAGAGATTTCTGTCTCTATTTTGCATAACCACCTATTTTATTAGAATATTCTGCAAATTATGAGTTTATTTATTTAACTGCACTTCCACTAGATAAGCATCTATTCTTTAAATTTTCACAACCTTATGTACGTTTCTAATGTCTTCAGATGTCTATTTTCTTCTGTTTCTAGAATTTTCAGAATTGGCTGGGTCATATGGCTAAGAATGTAGTGTAAACATTGTTTTCTGGTGGATAGATTTTATCCCACAATCATGACTTTTCTGTGATTTTATGATTGATATGATAATATTAAAACTACCTTGTTACTGAAGTTAGTGACTCTTATATGAGATTATCTTATTTCATTTGTTTAGTTTTGTGGTGGTTTGATAAGAGTGGCCTGAATAGGCTCATATATTTGAATATTTAGTCACCATGGCAATGGTGGCACAATTTCAGAGGATTAAATAGATTAGAAGTGTGGCCTTGTTGAAGGAAGTGTGTCACTGGAGATGAGTTTTGAGGATTCAAAAGTCTTTGTGAAGCCCAGAGTCTCTTTCTCTCTGCTTGCTGCCTGTGAATTAGTTCAGTTACTTCTCCAGCACCAAGTCTACCTGCCTACCACCATGCTCCCCGCAATGATGACAATGGACTCACCTCTGAAACAGTAACCAAGCCTCTACTTACATGCTTCTTCTTTAAGTAGCATTGGTCAAGGTGTTTCTTCACAGCAACAAAACAGTGACTAAGACACGTGTCTACTTTAGAAATTCTTATTTCACATGCATAATTGATTTTTACATCTTTCTCCATATCATGCAAAATGGTCTTTGTTAGTTAAGTTTTAGTTGCGGATTTGGATTTAGATCACACAGGATCCACCGGCTATAAAAATAAAGTTGAAAGTGTTCACACTAAACTATGAGAACTTGTAGATTTTTCTTGTACACAATTGCATTTCATCAGTGTGTCCAAGAAGATCTGGAAGGGAGGATGACTTAGTCACACACAATGATAGGAGTCAACTAAAATATTTCTCCATTTTTAAAAGATTAATTTTGCTCCTTGACCATTTCACACATGTGTATAATGCACTGAGACTACTTTGTGTGCCTCGCCTTTACTATCCTCCTTCCATTCCGATCAGCCTCTCACCCCGACCTGTGTGTTTCACTTCTTCACAATACTGCATTGTTTATCAAGCTTCATTAGATTTATGGAGGGACTTGGGAATTCAATCCATAGCCTGCTCTTTGAGGAACAGCCTTGAGACTGGCTTCACTCTACTTATCACCTTCATCTAAGCCTGCAATTTGCCTCAGCATCCCTGTGTCATAGTGACCCACCTTTGTAGAACACTTACTCATGCAGATAGTGGGAACATGGCTTCATACACAAATCACAAATTTTCCTCTTTATCTCTTCTTTTCTCTGAGTCATAGGGAAGGAAGCTACAGCATTCTGAGATTTCAGAGATTATCCTGAAGTCAAACTTTCCATTATATCCATGCAAATATTGATTAGAACTTTCATTTACCAATAATGTATTCT
>NW_021604591.1:5270570-5299652 GCF_004785775.1 Grammomys surdaster
GTATTCTTTTAATAATCTCAATGAAAACTTAGCATTAAATTATGGTGATACATAAATATACTCTTCAATTTACTTTCTGTTGATGTGTTAAGCACTAAGACCAAAACTAACTTGGAGAGGAAAGGGTTTCTTATGTCTTACCAGTCCACTGATGAGGACGGTCAGGACAGGAACCCGGAGGCAGGAACTGAAGTAGACACTGTCTACTAGCTTGCTCAGTTAATTTTCTTCTTCATTACAGGATTCCTGTCTAGGGATGGCACCATGCACTGAGAGATAGGCTATCTAAAATCAACTATTAATCAAGAAAATGCCCCACAGGCTTTCCTACAGGCCAATCAGATGGAGACAATTCTTCAACCAAGGCTCTGTGTTCCCAGGCTTTCCAGATAACTCCAGCTTGTTTCAAATTGACTAAATCCACAGGCACACAAATCCACAGACCCATACATAAACACAGATCTACACACACACACACACACAGACACACAGATCTCTCCCCCAACCAGAGAGAAAGAGAGAGAGGGGGGAGGGGCAGGAGGGTGTGGGGGAGGGGGAGAGGGAGAGGGGAGAGGGAGAGAGAGAGGGAGAGAATAGAAAAACAATCAGGATATCCAGTGACTATACTGATACGTCAATATCTGAGATATATCTCTAGAGTATGCACCCAGGAGTGGAACTCTTTCAGGAGAAGGCACAAATCAATTTAAGACCTTTTGATGTGTATTTATAAAGTTCTGGCTTCCCATCCTGATGTGTTTATCACGGCTTGACTTGTAATTTGCAGCACAAGTCCAAGATTTAAGGTGATGTTTCTCAAATTCTATCTACTGCTTCTACCTGCTATTGCCATTAAAATAATGTTTGTCTAAGTTAATGGGAAGAAGAGTATGGTTTGTGATGAAATCCCATTGAGGTACTGTCTACTTTGATTAACCATTATTAAATCTACAACGAAAAAGGGCTATCTGCATTGCCAAGTACATTAGCTTAGAATATAAACAAGGCTTCAGACAAGCTGGGGAATTGAGAATATTTCACGGAACACATTCAGTCATGACCATGGTGAGGGAAAAGATTGCTTTTTTAAAAATAATAACCAAAATAAATTTCTTGTAATTGTTATGAGTTCACCCTGTGATATACTGAGGCTTGCTTTCAAAGCATAAACATAAATATTTAGTTTGTGCATGTGTGCATAGTTATTAAATTTGTAGGTACAGTTCAATATCCATAAAATATTTCCAGAGAATTATTTTTAAAATGTGGAGTATAAAACTTTACAGAAAATTTTATCATATTAAGAAATGACTATGATATCAAGTTCCATTAAAGCAAAATCCAACTAGAAATGGCACTCCCTTTCCTGTCTTCTGTATAATTACGGTTGGCCAAGAAACCAGGGCAACAAAACATAGCCTTCTCTCTTAGTGGGTAGAAATTTTCATTATCCCGGTTATGAATGAAGGAACATATAAGAATCAGGAAAGTGAATTAAGTTCAGATGACAGATGTTTACTTTTGCTGCAAATGGAAGAAGTAAAACAAACGATAAGCAAAATCAAGCCAATAATGACTGGAATCTTATGCGCCATGATATATTGCTAATGAGAGATAAACAGATATATCAGCTAGACAGGTTCGTCTCCTGCAGGAGGTTGGCTAAATCCTCATTCGCTCTGCTTTATCACTCCTGACCTATTTCTTTCCTTCTCCTGCATTATTAAAGTATTTGGCTCAAAAGATCAAAGACATATCTGGTGAACTCAATCTTATAAAAAAGAAAAATGTAGCATTTTATACTCTTTCAAATATCACTTAAACCAGTACTGATATATGTGTATATGTACATATTGTATTAAGAGTTAATTCTTGATTAGTTAGGGAAAATTAAATATATTTTTTTCTGCTAGATAAGATTGAAACTCAAATGCAACTATGCTGCAAAGGCTAGGAGACAGAAATACAATTCTGTGTTATTTATGAATCACTCTAGGCCATTGTTTTAACTTGCCTCTTGGATTCTTTTTGTAAAAGACATTTATTTGCTTATTTTATGGCTATGTATGTGTGTTTCCTTTGTGAATTTATGTGAATTACACATATACAGGTGTCTGGAGAGGCCAGAAGAGGGAACTGGAGCCACCATATGGACTTGGAAGCTGAACCTATGTCCTTAGAGAGATCTGTATAAACTTTTATCTGCTTAGCTACTTCTTCAGCTCTGAGAATACAGTTTTAAAGCACACAGTTAAATAAAAATCAAGTTGTAAAAGAATGCTTCAGGCTTTCACATGCACTCTGCTTTTTGCTATTAGACACATGGTATAAGTTATGTGCTAAACCAATGCATTGCATAATAAAGTCTATATACTATTGCCTTACTCTTTTCCCCGGATGCTGTAGTAAAATATTCTGACAAAAGCAACTTAAGGGAAGATGGACTTATTCTGGCTGAATTGTAAAGAATACAGTCCATAATGGCAGGAATGTCATATCTACGGGATCTTAAAGAAATGGATTACATCACATTCACAGTCAGCATGTGGAGGGTGAATGTTAATGCTTATCTCTCTTTCTCCATTGCATACAGTCTAGGCCTCTCTGCCTAGGGAATGTTTCCTCCCAACAGGTCTTTACATATCAATTAATGTAAGGAAGATAATCCCCAAAGGAATGTCCAGAGGCCCATCTCTCAGAAGATTACAGAGTCTTCCAAGTGTATGATTAATACTAACAATCGTGATTCATAGTATGAATTTATTTTGTATTGTATATTAATTACCACGTATATTTATTAAATATTTGTATGTATTACACCATACATGTTTATATCTATTTCATACAAGGACATTATCCTGTATATGATAATGTTATGTATTACTCATGTCTCTTGTAGTGTGTCTGTGCATGTGTGTGTAGTTTAAAATGTGACATACTACATATTCAATACAGTTTATGGAATATATACACACTGGTGAATATTAACTCATATTTAGGCATAATTTTCATCTTTAAAGGAAAAGCAATTTCAATAGAACTGGTTAAATATCATAATAAAATGCTAGTATTTGACTCTTCTCACCTTTAAGAGTCAACATCAGACTGATAATGAAGTAGATAGAGAATTTGCCAACATTTATTGATTATTTAAGTGAAGCTATGAGGCTGGGCCTATTTGAGGCTCAGAACACCATTATTTTCTACAGTTTTTCATCTCACCTCTTGATTCCTTTTCAACTTGATATACCCATATATTACTGTTAAGTCATACTCTGTCCTTTCTTGTTCGTCATAAAAAAAAAGTCACACATTAAAATCAACATTAAATTATAAACATTCTGTCTTAGGGTTTTACTGCTGTGAACAGACGTCATAACCAAGGCAACTCTTATAAGGACAAGAGTTAATTGGGGCTGGCTTACACGTTCAGAAGTTCAGTCCATTATCACCAATATCATTAAGGCAGGAATATGGCAGCATCCAGGCAGGCATGGTGCAAAGGGATCTGAGAGTTCTACATCTTCATCTGAAGGCTGTTAGCAGAATACTAGCTTCTAGGCAGCTAGGATAAGGGCCTAAAAGTCCATGCCAACAGTGAAACACTGACTCTAACAATGCCAAACCAAATGTGCTACTAACTGAGCCAACCATATGCAAACCATCACATTCCACTCCCTAGCCTCCATAGGCTTGTTCAAACACAGGAGTCTATGGGAGCCACAATTAGCCATAGCATAATAAAAAGTACATTTAGTCCAACATCCAAAGTCCCCATAGTCTATAGCGGTCTCAACAATATTAAAAGTCCAAAGTTCAAAGTTCTTCTGAGTTTTCAATCATGCAATTGTAATCTCCAAAGCAAGACTGGAAAACACCTGGGCAAACTCCAAAGTCCATTTCCATGTCTGATGTCAAAGCAGTCTTCAGATCTCCAATTCCTTTTTCATCTTTGTTGACTGCAACAAACTTCTTTCTCCTGGGCTGGTTCCACTCCTTGTTAGCAGCCTCCCTGGTCACGTATACCACAGCTCTGGCATCTGTAACATCTTGGGGTCTCCAAATCAACTTCAGTTACACATCTTCTTGTTCCAATATCTAGAATCTACACATGATCTTCTGGGCTCTTCCAAAGGGCTTAGGTCCTGTCTCTAGCTCTGTCCTCTGCAGCACTCCACTCCACTCCTGCTGCTGTTCTTGGTAATCATCTCATGGTACTGACATATCCAATACATTTGGGTCTTCTGCTATAACTATGCTTCACCGGTAGCCTATCATAGGCTTTCTTCATGGTGCCAAGCCTCAACTACTTTGCATGACCCCTTCATTCCTGGGTCATCAACTGCAACTGAAGCTGTAGTTTCACCAATGGCTTTCCCAGGTCTCTCACAGTGCCAGTCCTCAGCTGTTCCCAATGACCCTTCCATACCTTCAAACCTAGTACCACCTGGATGATTCATATGCAACACCAAGTCCAGCTGTAGCACAGGGTACACCCTTGGCTATCTCTGGAATACAGCTTCTTTGTGCTCTCTGAAAACATCTCCCAGAAGATTTCATCTCAGTGATGCTGGTCTCTTCTTTTCTTTTTCCTTCTTTTTTTTTAAATTGGATTTTTAAATTTATTTACATTTTAGATGTTATCCCCTTTCCCCATCTCCCCAATAAATCCTCATCCCATCCCCCTCCTCCTGTTTTGCTTTTATGCCATTTTAATTACATGCAAGTATTAAGGTAAGTTCTAGGTTGAGGAACTAGCAACACAGTAGATGCAAATAGTCAAGAAACAAGCAAGACAATAAACACTAATAGTCAAAGAATAAGCAAGGCAATAAACAAAGTTCTGTGATCACTCCCATGATCACTGTTTCTAAGGGCTTATCAAGATGACCAAAATATCTGAGGCTACTTTCCTGTCCTAGACCAAAGTCATTTTCATGCCTGAAGCCTACTTCTTTGTTCTAGCCTAAGATTAATATTCCTACCTGAAATTACTTCTTTGTTCTAGTCTAAGATTTAGATTCCTGCTTGACATTACTTCTTTGTTCTAGCTTATGTCAGATTCCTGCCTGAAATCCATTTCCTTGTCCTTGGCCAACGTCAGATTCCTGCCAAGCAGCCCCAAAAGCTCTCCACATCTCCCCCTTTTTTATTTCATAAACAAGACTGAGCCTGTCTTAAGTCATCTTCTGAATCACTGCTAATTTCTTATCTCCAGCCAACCAGCATCAATTGTTCCAGTAGTCCCTTCTATTTTTGGCTCTAAAACTAGAGCCACATAGTGGTTCAATCCTGACTAATTCAAGTTTGACCAACTCAAACTTGCTGGTCTTTATCTTCACAATTGGCGTTTCCTGGTCTCTCACAATGCCCAGTCTCAGCTGCTTTCCATAACCCCTCCATCTCTTCAAAACTAGTATCACTTGGGTGACTTTTACACTACCAATTTCAGCTGTAAGCACTAGGTACAACCTTGAACACCTCTGCAACATAGTTTCTTATGCTGACTCTGAACAAACACTTGCTAGAAGGTTTTACCCCAATAATGCTGATCTCTTCTTAATTATTTTTAATTTCTCTGCTTCAGCTAACTAGGATCAATTATTGCAGTAACATAAAGTTTTCACTTCCATGGGGCTGGTCTCTTGTTAATCACAGTTAACTCTTTAATCCCAGATGACCAGAACCACACTTAATTCAAAATATGCATAAGTCTTTGAGTGACTCTCAAATTTCCCACTTGGGAGGGACTTCACAAGCCAGACATCCATTCCTTGCATTTCTCTTAAAATTCTCATCTTCTCTCTTACAGGACAGCTCACCAAGGTTTGAAAGTCAATGACTTTCCCAGCCAAAACTATGCATATCATAGCAATACTCTAAAATCCTGGTATTAACTTCTGTCCTTGTTAGGATTACTATTTCTGTGATAAAACACCAGAATCAAAAATGGCTTGGGGAGGAAAAGGTTTATTTGGCTCATACTTCCATATCATTGTCCATCATTAACAGAAGCCAGGGCAGGAACTCAAACAGGGCAGGAACCTAGAGGCAGGATCTGTTGTAGAGGCCATGGAATTGTGCTGCTTACTGGCTTGCTTATCATGCCTTTTGTATGAAACCCAGGACCATCAGCCAAGGATTAGCCCCATACTCAATGGGTTGGCCCTTCCTCATAAATATTAATTGATAAAATGCCCTACAGCTTGTTGTTATGAAAGCATTTTCTCATTTTAGGCTTCCTCCTTTCAGATGACTCTCACTTGTGTCACTTTGACATAAAACTTGCCAGGTCACTTCCTTGATACTCTCGAACTCAGAAATTCGCCTGCCTCTGCCGCCCAAGTGCTGGGATTAAAGGCATGTGCCACCACCGCCCAGCTCCTTGATACATTCTTTTCCTTCACTTTCACACATTGTTCTCAGTTTTGTTCCTCCTTCTATTTGCCCAAAGGGCCCCCAGCCTTGCAATTTATTCCCAGCCTCTTCATAATTTTAAACAATACTTTATTGTTTCAAAGTTTCATACATTTGTCCAGTATAATATCGATTCTACCACTACTACCCTCCAACTCTTAATGTCCCCTACCCTATCTTCTTCTCAATACTGTGTTATCCTTTGATACTTTTTATAATCTCTGACAAATTAATGCTGCTTTGTATGTGTGTGTGTGTGTGTGTGTGTGTATGTATGTTTGTAACCATCCACGGGAGCATAAGAAACTCACCAGTATCCACATCTCCCAAAGATGCAACTTTCCCTCCCTCAGTGGATATCAACTGTAAATAGTTCCTCCAATAGAGGATAGTGGGGCCACTTTGCCATCCATCCTGAAATTCTAAATAGGCTTGATTTTGTGCAGATCTTGTGCAGGCAGCTTCAGCTGTTGTGAGTTGCTGTCTACAACAGCCCCTGTAATATCCAAATGTCAGCATTTCATACCTTTCCTCTTCATCTTGCACCTCTTAAATTCTTTCTGTTCCTGACATCCATGAAGTTCCCTGAGCCTTGCCTGGTGGGAGGTTGATATAGCCGATAAGTCCACAGACAAACCCCCAGCTAGTTCTACTCTGCATTTCCACTAACTGTGAGCCTCTACATTATCTACAACCTACTGCAAAAAGAAGCTCCTAGGACCCAGTTTGAGAGAGCAGAACAAATCCTTAGGTAACTTTTTATTTTCATAAATATGCCACATTAGAAGGTGCTTAGTTAGATCCTCCAGCAATTTTCCCTGCCCAGGTACAAAAACACCCTTCACAAGATTTCAGTAAGGGCTTTAGTTTCATATACTAAAAGTAATAGGAACACCAGAGAAGACAGGGAAGAAAAGAGCTGACTAGGCCACTGATCTCCCAAGTCTAAGTAGTGTTGGACAGATTTTCCCACTTGGGAGGATAACACGTTCAATCAACAGACATGAAATCCAGTTCCAAGCCTACTTCAGCCATTCCCAGAGCTACACAGAGCAGCATGATGTTGAAGCTCACTTTCTTCAAGACCAGAATGTAGGCAATGAATCACAAGAGCTACTACAGCTGAGTGCTTGCTATCCTCACTTTCCCTTCATGGCTATTCAGCCTTGGGTTCAGTGTAGGTTAGGAGTGAGAATTTATCAGCTGGCAGAATTAAAAGAAGTTCCTCTACCCAGACCAGAGCTCATAGACAGAGGAAACTCAGAGATGATGGAAGCAATTAAAAACAAACAAAAACAAATTGCAAACCTCTGAACTGAAATATACACTGAGGAAAATTAAAAGATTGATGCTAAGCTGGGTCAGTCCTGAGCCTTACAAAGACTTACCTAGCCTTTGTAAAGCTCAGGAGTGACCCAGCTTAGCATCAATCTTGGTGGATAAAGAAACTGCCTTATCATCATGCTTCAGTGTAGAGCAGCACAGAGAGGAGCACAGGTCTATTCTCTGAGTTTAAGCTAGAATCCTTGTAAGGCTCAGATGACATCACAGAAGATGAGGTGGAAAAACTACAAAAGCCAGGCGACCAGGACATATGATGCAAGAGAATATCTCCTCTATATGAAATCTTAACAACATGGTCACCTAAATAAGTCTTGCACAATTACAATATTAGTTAACGTTCCAACATGGAGTGGGGGAAATGTCATAAGGCTCCACCTTTAGATGATGAGGTACTAATATTTAGTGACTGTAAAGAGGAAGAATCAATCTTCCCTAGGAATGAGCCCCCTGATAGGTTATCTAATCTCACATGGTCAGCACTAAACACATACAAGCATCACTAACTGGATTAAGCAGGTTTATATATACAACATATATTATGTATGATATGTAATACACATATGGCACAATAATAATTCAGAGAAAGACGTTATGAATATGAGAGGGAGGAGTTCAGAAAGGCATGAGAGGACTTGGAAGGGGGAGAGGATGGGTGAGAAATTCTGTAAATACACTTCTTATTTATGTATAAAATTCTCAGGAAAGAAAAAAAGACAAATGACATTGGTTAGAACTTGGTATCATCCTTGTTCACTTTTCTCTCTCTAAAGCTGAAAGCTCATGGCAAATCTCTTGCTGACCATGTTGGTGACCTCGGGCACCACCAAGACCAACAAAACTTTGCCACAGATATGGGGAAGGACCCTCATACCCGTAAAGGGAATGCCCCAGACCCAGTTCCCTTATGGAGCCGAGGACTGATATGCCTGTCCAATACCACAGAAGACACAGCTAACCGGCTACCATAAATATTAATGAAAAAAATAGATACACTCACAAAGCCAGGCCCAACCATAAATACGATGAATAATAATTTACATCCAGGGAAGAGAAATCTCCCTGAGAATCCCCTTCTTTTTTCTTTCCAGGCAAAAATGAATCACCCGTGATGCCTGCCATTAGAAGTTCTAATCCAGATGGGCCAGAAGTCAGGATCCTCGCCCTTACCCTCACCCCCTACCTTTTCCCAGCTGCACAAGGTTCCCTGAAGCTTGGCAACTGCAAGATCCTGCTTGGAAACTGCAGATAGACTCAAAGCAGTGTACCATATCATCTGAAGAATAGCAAGGAGACCATAACTCAAGCAGTGTACCATATCTTCTGAAGAATAGCAGGTTGCAGTCCTCCTCACCCCCACGAATAACCAGGACCCGCTGGTCGGGTCAAGTGGCACCCAGACGTGGGGCTCGAGGCACGGACCCCTCTGGACGGACCCTCATTGAGAGGATGTGCGCAGGACATCAAGATTAAGCGAGACAGAGATCAAAACCCGCGACCTGTCATCCACGGAACCAGGTTGATGCTGCCATCAAGAAGACGGTTGAAGTTCATTACCATCAGCCGAAAATTGAAGAGGATCCAGAAGTGACTCTGCAGGAGACTGACACAGCTGCCATCTCCCCTGCCTCCCCCCTACGGTCGACCGCTAGACTTCCACGCCCTCCAGAAGGGTTCCTGGTATGCCTGGCTTTGCCCCCGTTTCTCTCGATAGAGAGCTTGGCCTCTTGATCACCACAACAAAAATTGGCTTTTTCCTAAACCAAGGCCGCCCTTGATATGGCCGCTAACATTGGGGAGCCTTCCTTTATGACAATATTACACCCCAAACTGACAAATGGTTGGTAAATTGAACATTTACAAGGGACTAGGATGGCTGTGAGTTAGCCCAATGACGGGATTATTGTAGGTCTACTTCCCAGGGGCCCACCCAATGCAGCCGAAAAGGAGTGCGTGGTGCTGGGAGTGGGTGCAGCCTACATGGCCTAAGACAGGGCCCTCGCCCTCCTTTCACCCACATCGGAGTCCCTTGACGTTGCCCATCGTCGACAGCCTAAAACCTTCGACCATCGATGTGACTCGTCTCACATCAGTGTTTTGGGGTTGTGAACTTGTCTAAGACCCCCCATAATTAGACATCCAAATTCAAAATTCACATAGTTGGGATTGATCATAAGATGCCTTCTCTAACTAAACAGAGAAGGGGGAGATGCCAGAAGCCAGGACCCTCGCCCTTACCCTCACCCCCTACCTTTCCCCACCTGCACAATGTCCTCTGAAGCTTGGCAACTGCAAGATCCTGCTTAGCAACTGCAGATAGACTCAAAGCAGTGTACCATATCATCTTAAGAATAGCAGGGAGACCATAACTCAAGCAGTGTACCATATCTTCTGGAGAACAGCAGGTAGATCATAATTCAAGGCAGTGTACCGTATAGACCATGACATGTTTCAAGGCACAGACCAAGAAGATTTTGTACTTTTCCACCATCTGGCCCCTCTTACCCCCTCCCCTTGTAAAACATGCTATAAAAAAGCATTTCATGTTCAAAAATAAATAAATTATTTATATATAAAAAAAAAAGAACTTGGTATCATGTTGGTGAAATTAAATACTGGAGAAATGCCAAGGGAACTCATACCCAGTCCTACCTGGAACAGAACCTCTAGAACAACTATAGTGCCAGGTGTTCTAGACAAACAGATTCAGTCTATCACATGGACACATCTTTGCCTGTTTTGGGCTTCAGTGGTCATGAGTCTACATTAGCATTGGTTAGCTCATTACCAGTGTGGACCTTTGGTCCAGCCTCAGTATAGGGTAGGTCTTGGCATGTTATGGGATCTGGGTATGATATTAGGTGCACTGGTAGTCACATGTGTGGCAGAGGAGCTTGGGGCAATTAGTTTCCTTCATAGTGAATATGATCAGAGAACATTGCCGAAAGCTATAGGTTAGACATGTGGGTGATGCTGTAAGTTCAAATTGTGTTCTGAAGGTGTGTTCCTGGTTTATTCTAACACACTGGAAAATGTGCTTAGACAAGCCACTATCTCATTCTAAAAGAGTGAAAAGAGCAGAGAACAGGCAATCTAAAATTTATGGAGAGACAGACATAAATAAAGAAATCTATGAAGACTATTGCGTAGGTAACTTTCAGGGCTCAGATGATTGTGTGCAGCAATGCATGTCAACAGCTTTCAGGACATGTGACCTCACATCCCACACAAAATAAGGTGCCCCAAATGAAGCCGAGAGTAAGCAGTGTAGGAGCTTCCTGGATAAAGGATTTAAAGCAGCTATGTTAACAAGTGTCCTAGTTTTGTTTCTGTTGCTGTGATAAAATACCCAAACAACAGCGATGTAGGGGAGAAAGGCTTTTTTAAAACCTTACAGTTCTAAGTTGCAGTCCATCATAGCAGGAAAGTCAAGATTGCAGGACCTTAAAGTACTTAGTCACATCACATCCACAGTGGAGAGCAGAGAATTCACACATGCTTAGTCCTCAGCCAGCTCTCTTTCTCTTCTTACACTATTCAGGGTCTCGAACCAGGTAGTGGGGCTGCCCACTTTCAAGCTGGGTCTTCCCATTGCCATTAGGGGTATTAAGACAATCCCTCACAGACAGGCCCACACCCAACCTGCCTACATAGTTTCTCACTGAGACGCTTTTCTCAGGTGATTCTAGATTGTGCTAAGATGACAATTAAAACTGATCAGCATAGGATCACCAAATGCACCTGAAAGGAATACAGATAAATCTTAAATTAAAAGATCAATGATATTTACTACCAAACTAAAACCAACCCTAAATTTGTGGTGATGCACACAAAAATTCCAGAGGAACCAAAGTCATATTGACCAAAAGGAGCATAACAGGTCACATCATAGAGTCACTAGCCACCTACTTCCCTCCCCCAAATCAGGCCATGCCTCCTGAAGCATGCTTTCTCTTTGAGAAGATTTTATAGGAAGTCCTGATGTATTGTGGATGTTCCTTTTCTCTCTCTATGGCTGCAGCAGAAGCTCATTGTCCCACCTAGTGTCTGCCCCCACAACTCCTGGCAAAATAAGCTAGGCCATGCTATGGTATGGCTGCATAGTATGAAATATACTTTTCAACCCCTGATCCTGAAAGGGAGCTGAAGCATCTAGAGGCTCTTGTATCCCCCTCCAGGGCCTCTTAGGTCTCTCTATAGCCATGGTCCCATATTTCCTCTGGTAGTCTGGGAAATTAAGGTGCTCTCCTTTCAAGGACCCTGTCAGGCTATATATATATTGGCTAACTGTGCTGATGTTCTTCTACTTCAAGGCTTGATCATGGCTGCCCATGTTCACTAGTCTCTCTCCTTCTCTTAATAAGTCTCATCTGAAGAGTAATTTCATGCCAGCCCCTTCAGTGGGCTTGCACTAAGTTGTAACAAATATACTCCCTGACATATAAGCAAATTGAATGGCTGTAGAAATCAAACTACATGGAACAGACTTAAAAAATAGACATATAGACCAATGGAACGGGATGGAAAGCCGAGAGGAGGCCACACATAGATCACCATCAGCGTCCCGCTGGAAATATTCAGAGCACACTCAGGAAAAAGGATGGGCTTTTCAGCAGATGTCATTGGGGGAAAACAGATATCTGAACGTAGAAAGATGAAACCTCTCTCCTGCTACACAAATCAACTCAAAATGGATTTAATCCCTACATATAGACTTGAAATTGAAAATACTAAGGGAAAAAAAAAGCCCAGAGTGTGGATTTACAGATCCTAGACTGGGTTGGCTTGTTTATGGAGAAGAGGCTAAACATATAAGAAACTAAAGCAAAAATATGGAAATAGGATTATATTAAAAAGCTTCTTCTCAGTAAAGGAAATGATTCACAGAGTGACGAGGCAGCTTATAAAAGCATGGTAGAAAATATTTGCAAGCTATGTACTTGATAATGCATTAATATCCAGAATGTGTAAGGAATTCCAAAGTATAACAGAAAAATAAGAAATATCCAAATTCTAAACAGGAACTAAAGCTAAATATTTTTCAAAAGAAGGCAGGCAAATAAGCCACAGATCTTTAAAAACAAACAACAATCAACCAAACAAACAAAAAAATAAAAAACTAAAACCAAACCAAAAAAAGATCAATTCCACTAATCCTCAGGAAATAGCAAATTGAATCATAAGGATTCAATGTTACCTGGCTTTAGAAAAACTCAATTTCTGATATAAAAAAAGACCAAAGTCACCAAGTGTTCCTGCATGGAAGATGAAGGGCGTAAAAACAATAGGGAACTATCCAACCATAAAACACAAAATCCTCTATTCACAACAGGATGAATAGAAAGGAAAAGAATTATGTTAAATAAACCAGACACTGAGATAGGCAGGCTTTGTTCACCTTCTTCACATGGAGAAGTTAATCTCACAGAAGTTAAGAGTATAAAAAAATGTGTTTACCATATACAAGTTAGGGAGGAGTTGGGATAGAGACAGACTGACCCATGATTACCTATTTACAGTTACAGGGGTAAAAGAACTTTCTGTGTGCTCTTGCACAAAGGAGGGACTATAGACAACTATGTACTATACATTTTATTTTATTTTGTCTTTATTTCTTACTGACAGTGGTAGGAATTGAACCTAGGTCTTCACATATTCTAGAAAAGTTTTCTACCACTAAGGCTCAGCCCTTGTAGAAAGCCATAAGAAAGGATTTTGAATATTTTAATTCGAACACCTCCATGCCCAGCCCATGACTATGAAAAATTTTTATGCTTTGCGTTTGGTTAAAAATAAAATAATTTTAGGTCTGTGGGTGGATATAGTTCAGTGGGTTAGAATGCACAAACACCTCAGATCAGGTTCAACCCCAGTACTACATATATGGTAGTTATTGTGGATGCAGGCAATCCCAGCACTCAGAAGGTGGACATAGGAGAGTCAGAAGCTCAAATTCATCTTCAGCTACATAGCTAGTTTGAAGAAAACCTGGATAATAAACCTCATCTCAAAAAAAAACAACAATAAAAACATGGAGAAATAAAGCAATATTAAAAAAAGATTATTAGTACACTCCTGAACCCAATTAATGGCTGCTTTTCATGTCATTCACTCAATGCACTTCTGTGTTAGTTCTTTAGTTAGGGCTTAATCAGTTAGTTCTTTGTTCCATTGGTGTTTTGTTTAGCTCAGGGCACAGGTGTGTTAGAATTTCAGTGCTGTGGTGTCTTCTCTTAAGGTTCGTGAGTGAAGACACTTTAAAGATGTAGGTTTCTATAGCTATGCTTGTAAAGTGTATTTGTTGGATTGAACTGGTTGGGGGTACAAAAGAAAGCTGATTGGGCAGGTTAACTACAGCAAAACAGTTAAGATACCACTTTTTGCTTTCAAGACATGGCTCACAGCTTTTAATAACTCAAAGAACAGGGGCTTGACTCTCAGGACTCATCCACTGTCTGCTGAGATCTGAAGAGAAGGAGACTTGAAAGAAAGGGTAGAAGGAACGGAGAAGCGTGCACCTGCCATGGCTTATCTAAAATTATCCAGTCTATAGCAGAGAGTTAGGAGACTCTGTTGGTAATGCAGTTAATGGGCTATGGAAAAAGACAAGAAAGGAAGAAATGTGATCAGAAGATGCATAGGCCCCTGTACTGTGGCTTACAAGACCTTTTCCTTTGCGTGTGTGAAGACAGAGGAAATGAAGAAATAGCTGAGAGTCAGGTTACATAGCCTTGAGTCACAGCAATGTCATTTTAACATCAGCTTGTTAGTCTTCTGTTTCACAGTGAATGTTTCTAGATGCTGGTAAACCTGAAGTAATAGACCCTTTTGTATATACATATAAGTGTGTTTGTATGTGTGTGTGTGGATTATATGTATATGTATATATAATATTTTTGATAAGTGTACCTATATATTCATGTATAAATCTATATGTGTATACATGAGTAAACACCTTATATATATACACATATGACTTATAGATATATTATTTTAATTTATATATCTGTAAATACATGCAAATATACATATATGTTGCATAGGAAACATACTTTTGATACTGTATAATTTACAAATTAAACACAATAAGAGATAACAAATAATACTGAAACTATTTTTACTGTGATAGGAAGTTACACCAATTCAGTTTTTTTTTAAAGTTATCTTATTGTGCTGTAAATCTTAGCCACCTAGCCTACAAGAATTTTTATCCTTTTTAAGTCAGGAACTGCTTCCTTTTTTTCTAAGGACTTTGCAGTGACTCTTTCATCTCTGTTCATGTGCCTTGAGGGTATTATTAAGTAAGATAAGGATTACTGGGACATCAGCACAGAGGAACCCTGATGGTCAGTTTGATAATTGAGGTTGTTACTAAGTGAATATCAGGCAGGTAACACACTGGGTGGGATGCAGATGCAAAGTACAAGCTTTCCCTGTCCTTATTTGGAACAGCATACACTAAGCTGTATGAGTTGCTTATTTCTGGAATTTTCTATTTAGTATTTTTGACTGATGTTATTTGTGGGTAACAAATGGTCTCATTTTGTTGCTGTGACAAACATGGTGGCCAAAGTAAACTTAGGGGAGGAAATGGTTCATTTGATCTTATAGGTCATAGACTGTCATTGAGGGGAGTCCTGGCAAAAACTCCAGCAGAAACTTGCAACAGACACAGTGAGGAATGTTGCTTACTTGTTCTCTTACAGACTTGTGATTTGCTAGCTTTCCTAAATCCCAGACCACCTGCCCAAGAATGATGCTTGGCTCTCCTACATCAAATATCGATTTAAAAAAAAATCCCCCATAGACATGTTCTCAGAGCTGTCTGATCTGAGAAATCCCTCAGTTGAGACCCTTCCTAGAAGATTCTAGGCTGTCACATTGGCTCTAATTCTCACCACAGGTTCATGTATCTGAACACTTGGTACATGTTTGGTGGCATGGTCTAGGGAAGTTGTGGAATCTTTAGGAGGTAGAGCCATGGTGGATGAAGCTTATCACTGGAAATGGGCTTTAAAAGTTCATAGCTTCAGCCCTCATCTGGTACACTCTTCTCTGCTTTGTCTTTGTGGGTGAAGAGGTGAACTCAGCTTCCTGCTATGGATTCTGGTTGCCATGCCTCTCCTCCACTATTGTGCAGTCTCTCCGGATAAACTCTTTTTCCTTATACAGCTCCAACCATAGTGTTTTATCCCAGCAAACAGGTAAGCAATACAGATAGTGACTCAAGTCACAGGATGTCAACCAATAGAGAAGAAAGAGTGCTGAACCATCTTGAGAAAGTATTGTTTATCTGAGAGAAATGGCTAGAAAACAGCTCAGGATTTTGTGCTATGAACACCCTGTGCTGTAGTTACGTAGAACGAAGCTCCCATCAAGAGCCAGATGTTGTTCTTGGATATGCATTAATTCCTTGTTTGTTTTCAATAACCAGAATATGAACCTCTTGTTTATGGATGAAAACCTTTAGTTTAACAGAGAATAGGTAGGAAAGTAAAGTCATGTAATAATTGGTTATGAATTATCTTTCTTTTGCTTCAGAAGTAGCAGGACATTGTATTTCTCGAGAGGCCAGTGTCAAATGCTTGTTACTAGTTAAGGTTGTGTGCAGATTGAAAGGAAGCTAAGATGTCCTTCTGGCCAACCTGACTTATCCACAGTGTTAGCATTCTAGGTCTCTCGGTACTCACCTTTGTTGTTTGTCAAGTTACTGCATACTAGATCCACATGGTGAGAGAAGTGACTGCTACATTTTTTCTCCTACCTCCATACTTAGACTTTAGTCTGCATCTTCCCAGAATCTTTAAAATAATTTCTAATTAGTGAACAATTACAAGAGAATTTTAGAAAATTAATTGATAAAATTGGTTTTTTAATGAAGATAGAAATTCTCTGTACAGCCCTGGCTGTCCTAGAATATGCACTATAGACCAGTCTGACCTTGCACTCAGAGACCCATCTGATTCTGCCTCTTGAGTGCTGGGATTCAAGGTGTTCACTGTCATGGTTGGCTCTATCATCAGGTTTTTGAGGACCCTCCATACTGATTCCCACAGTGGCTGCACCTGCTTGTCTATCTACAAGGCTTTCCATTTCAGTACATCGATGGTATCATTTGTTGCCATTCATTTTCTTGATCACAGCCACCTGACTGGGTTGTGCTGCACCATAGAGATCTGACTGGGCTATGCTGCACCACAGCCATCTGACTGGGGTATATTGTATTCTTGGTGTGATTTTGATTTGCATATTTTCTGACGGCTAACCATACAGAACGCTTTCTCCAAATATTTGTTGGCTATTTGTGCTTCCATTTCCTCAATTTTAAACAAAATTAAAAATTATTTAAACACCAAAGACACTTGATTTGAAGAGAAAACTGTCTAGGAACTCATTTTTAAAGAGTTCTTCACTCTGTTTAAAGACACATTGCCCCACATGTAACAGCTGTGTACAACAAAAGCTATAAAATTGTCTGTTTACAACACTAAATGAAACACATTATAGTTCTCCAATCCAAGTAAAACATTTGTTTTTTTTACACAGGCTAAACCTTGTCACTTTACATAACTCTGCAGCCATTACTATTTCTATGGTGTTGTTAACCACCAGCTCCACTTGTTTGCAAAGCATTTTCAGGGCACCTGGTAAAATCCTGTACCCATTAAACATCTCTCATATGCCCCTCTCTCTCTTCTTCTCATAGTCACCAGTCTGCTTTGCATTTTTATAGATTTATATTTCATACAAATGGAATCATACAAAATGTGACCTTGCCTTGTCTCTTTTTATCACTCTCATACTGTTTTCCAGATTTATCCACATTGTAGTGTATGTTGGCTCTTCAAATTTTGTTTTTTTTTCCCAGCTGAATAATACACTCCATGTCCATTCCTAAGGCTGGAGACACAGACAGCGTGATTGGCAGTCACATCAGGAGCAGTGTGATACACGGAGAGAGGGAAGCAGGTATTGAAAGAAAAATATCATTGCCGGAAGACAAGGTTAACAGCTATCTTCTGCATTAAGCTTCAATAGTTTCTCTGCCTAGACCCAGATCCTGCTTTAATCCAAGCTGGGGATTACTAAGATGAGTATCACTCCCTTCCTTTGCGTTCTTGCAATTATTACTAGGGCTGGAATCTACCAGAAATAATTCGAAAGTATAGAGGAGCAGAGAGATCAAGGCAACTTCGTCTTTTTGCCTCAGATGCCTGCAGGGTAGTTAGAGAGCACACCAAGATGAGAGCAGACTTAAGGGAAAGGAAGACATAAACAGCACAGTAGCTCTTAAGGAAATCAGACATCGTGATCCGAAAAATGCAAGATGAAACTTTCTCATCCCAACTTTAAACCCAAGAACTCTTGAAGGGCTAATTGCATTCTTCTGTTTGCTTCCGCATTATTAAAAACAGCCAAGGGATGAGCTGTAACTAGGTCGGTGTCCATCAGGGGATGAACGGATCAGGAAGCAGTGGGAGCGCATTCCCTGGGAAAAGAGGGCATTTAGATGGAGATGGTCCTGGGCAAAATTGGAGTAAGTAAAATAAAGCAGACACAAATGGAAATGCAAGCTCTTACTTATCTGTGGAATCTAATGAAGTTAAACCAGCAGCAATAGGAATGATGGTTACAAGGATGGGAAGTCTTAGAAGTTGGGTGGAAGGATGGACCTGGGAGCTGTTGGTCAGAAGGTACAGACTCTGCAGTAGCATGATCATTTTTTATATCCATTTCATGGACAGGATGTAGTTAATAATAATGCATATTTCTGGGCAAGAAAGATTGCTTCTTGGCTAAAAGTGTTTGTTCCTCTTCCAGAGGACCTGAGTTCAGCTCCTAGTACCTACACTGAACCATTCATTGATACCTGTAGCTCCAGTTCCAGGGATCTGATGCTCTTATCTGACTGCTATAGGCACTGGCACACATGTGTGCCTACATGAATAAGTCTTATAAAATAATAATGCTCGTTCTAAAATAGCTTCCAAATGTCTCACCAAAGAAATGGCAGGTTGGGACTACAGAGAGAACTGAGCAGTTAAGGTTATTTGTTGTTCTTACAGAAGACCCAGGTTAAATTCCCTGGATCTGCACTAGATAGCTCATAGCCAGCTTCATGACTGCTGAAGTGACTTCTGGTCACTGAGGGGAACTGCATCCATGCATCTACACCAACGTATAAACATAATTAAAGATAAAAATAACATCTTTTAAAAAGGTAGTTGAGATATTGGCTATGTTAATTAGTTTTATTTACCCATTCTATATAACATATATATCAAAACAGGAATATTATACTTCATAACATACATTATCTTCTCTGCCTCTCCCTAATTGGGGAAGGAGTTCTAGGATTATAGATATAGGCTCTGTTCTTGGTTTTACATGGATTCAGGGGATCTGATCTCAGGTCCTCGGGCTTTTACAGCAAGGCATTTTTTTTTTAGAAGCTATTTTCCCAGTTTGAGACATTTTTGAGAGGCACTGTTAGTACTGAAACAGAACTGCTAAATATTAAGTGTACCATTTGGAACAAGTAGAGAACAGTGCTTAGCTGAGCCCAAGGAGCCCTATGGCCCAGTCCTGTATAGAAACACAAGCCAGCCTCTTTTCTTTACCGTCTTTCAATGTGAGATAACAGGATACAGCGTTTTCTACTGATGCCCTGTTATCAAACTGGTAAGCATTTGTCCTAGAGGTTTACCTGTAGTTAGGATTTGGCTCATCAGGTACAGGATTGAACAGCTGAACCAGTTGCTCCTCAGCTATAATCTGGCTGTACTCATCTTCCACTGCATGTGTTACTCTTGTCAAGCAAGACTGGACAAGTCAGGTATCAATCGCTTCTAAGTTTCCCAAAGTTTGTCATGAGCTACCTCAGTAAGTCACCACCAGTTTTACACTTGTTTCTCTCTAGAGTTCACAGGACAGGGTATGGGGTTGGTGAGTTTTGTTTATAAAGAAAACATGCCCAAATCTAGTCACCAGAGCAGGAAAAAATTCTGACACTTCACAGCTGCTATTCAAGCATACATTCAGGGATACTGCAGACTTTCATTCATTTAAGTATCCAGTGCTCACTATAGACCTCACTCTGTGGTGTGTGCCAAGATCCAGCATGGAATGAGATGTCCATAATCCCCTGCTGTGGTACTAGTGCTTACAGTTTATCAGCCATTAAGTCAAATATGACAGGGTAATTGTCCCTCTCTCTGATACATCTCCTGATGCACTAGGTTACACGAATCTGTCTTAATATCTGATTTCAGATACTTAAAGTCACTCATTGAGGTCATTAGTTTTTGCCCTGTTGTCCTTTGAGTTGGGAGATTAGTCAAAGTCTGTTTCTCTAGATTAAATCCATGTGAAAATGATGATTTTTTTTAGTTTCCTTTTTTTCTTTTAGTTTCCTTTTTTTTCCAAATTGTAATTTTTACTATTCCCACAGGGGTTATAAACACAAAAAGGCAGGACGTTGGGAAGGGGATGACACTGGATGTTCATCCAGCTTGGGTGTTCTGAGGGAATACAGATATCTTTCAGGACAGGGTATCGGCTGGGTGAAGGTTCAGGGGACAGGTCGCTATGACTCTGCTTATGATTCACTTGTCCTCATCTAAGTTGGTATTATCTGCCAAGGCTACCTATTTACGAGGTCTACGACTACTCATAGAAGGTCTATGACTACTCCACAACAGCTGCCTGTTTACAATAGTTATAGCCATCTGTTTCAATGTTTTTCCACAGAGACCCAAGACTTGGTGTTAGTATGACATGTATGACAGGCCTATTGCTAATTTTAGGCCTATGGTTGATTTTAGGCCTTCAGTGTATAAGCAGGGCTGCCCCTGACATCTCCTCCCTTCTCTAAGTATAGAAGGGCTGTGGTGATTCTAATCTTGTGAAGATGGGGATAGAGGCCTGATCTCCAGTAATTGAAGGGGACCTTGTAATGGCTCCGGTTCCCCTGTCGTTGTCCAGTGAGGCATGAGGGCCATACCCATCCCAATGTCTTTTTCCTGGAGAGGGGATACTTTTGACATCAACCCCTATGCAGTCAGGCTTGTCCCTCAGGGAACCCAGAGAGATATTTTTAACTTTCATTTATATTCCCTTGCAGTGCTTAGCCTCGCAGCCTAAGCAAGAATTCAGATCACCAGTCAGAGGGGGTTCTGGGTGGCTGCTCTCTGCTTGATCTAGGGGCAGAAGTCCCCTCTTTTAGGTTGGGTGGAGATGGGTTTTGGGAACACCCTGGATAGAGTAATAACCTCATCTTGAGTCTTTTGGTCCTCCATAGCTAACTTATGATAATGTATCTGAATAGGTTTTGCTACCAAATTATTTATCTGTTGTTTCACAAAGTTAGTCAGTCTATTTAAGGCCCAGAGACCAGAAGAAATAAGCAAAAATAACCCAATTAATGGTCCCAAAATGGGGGGAAGTAGGGTTGACAACCACGGGGAGGCTGAAAACCAATTCTTGTACCAGCACTCATCTTTTTCTTTCTCTCTCTGTCTTTCTCAGGGCCTTCTCTGACCTTTTTCATGCTCTCTTTAACCATCCCTGTCTTGTCTATATAAAAGCAACTTTCTTCTTTAAGGGCTGTACACGGTCAAGAGCTGTACACAGTGTTTTCTATTGTAAAAGAGTAAATCAAGTCCAATAAGGATCTTTGCGATTTTTGGAGGTCTCTTCAGACAGTGAAATGAGGGATTTCTTCAGATTAGTGATGTCAATCTGTAGCTGTTTGATGTTCTTGTCAATGGCCCGTCAAAGGTCTGAGTAGTATAAGTTTGGAGGCCAGCATCTTGATTAGAACTTCTAACAGCAGACATCACAGGTGATTCATTTTTACTTGGAAAGGAAAAAGAAGGGAATTCTCAGGGAGATTTCTCTTCCTTGAATGTCAATTGTTATTCATCTTATTTATGGTTGGGCCTGGCTTTGTGGGGGTATTTATTTATTTCATTAATCTTTTTGGTAGCCAGTTAGCTGTGCATTCTGTGGTATCAAACAGGCATATCAAAACTCGCCCCCATAAGAGAACTGGGTCTGGGCCATTCCCTTTAAGGGTAAGAAGGTCCTTTCACATAGCTGTGGCATAGTTTTTATTGGTCTCAGTGATGCCAGAGGCAGTCAGTAGCAGATTTGCCATGAGCTTTCAGTTTTAGCGAGTTAAAAGTGAGCAAGGCATGATGGAGAGTATTTCAGGGGGACTCCTTCTGGGTGGGGTACCATTCCCCCTCTTTTGTTTTTAAAGCCAATTTTTCAGAGTTCTTGTAAAATCAGGACAGAAGTGCCAACAGCTGCTCCTTCCACACTCAGAGAGTCATGAAGACACTATTTAAAGAAATATAAATCTATATTAATAATCTCTTTTATCAAAGGACTGTTATAGCACAGCCGACAACTAATCAGGCTATATAATATATCGGTTAATAATAGCTTCTTCTACTTTTTGTAAGATTACTTCACTTTTGTCAATTAATTGTTGAGGGAAATTAGGATTTACATCTCTCTTGAGAATATTAAACAGAGACTTAAATTCTTTTGTGGAGAGCTTAAAATAAGATCTTAGCCAATTAGCATCTCCTAGAAACTTTTGAATATAATTTGAAATAAGTAAACTTTCTCTTTTTTTTTCCAGACCCTTTATCTGTTTTTTTTATTGGATATTTTATGTATTTACCTTTCAATGTTATCTCCTCTCCCATTCTCCCCAAAAACCCCTTATCCCATACCCCCTCCTCCTATTTTTATGAGGGTGTGCTCCAAACATCCTCCCAGTCTCATCTCCCTGCTCTCGAATTCCCCAACACTAGGGAATCAAAACTTTCAGGGACCATGGCCCTCCACTTCCACTGATGTCTGACAAGGCCACCCTCAATTACCTATACAGGTGGAGACATGAGTCCCTCCCTTTGTGGTCTCAGACTGGAGGTTTAGACTTTGGGAGCTCTGGTTGAATCTTTTGTTACTCCTTCTAAAAAGGACCAAAGCATTCACATTTTGGTCTTCCTTCTTCTTCTTGAGTTTCATGTGGTATATGCGTTGTGTCTTAGGTATTGTGAGCTTTTGGGCAAATATCCACTTATCAGAGAGTGCATACCGTGTATGTTCTTCTGTGATTGGGTTACCTCACTCAGGATGCTATTTTCCAGCTCCATCCATTTGCCTAAGAATTTCATGAACTCATTGTTTTTAATAGCTGAGTAGTACTCCATTGTATAAATGTACCACATTTTCTGCAGATAATGTTTTTATATAACCCCAGAATATTCAGGGGTAATGAAGTCCCTTTTATTGTCTGTCTCTGAGGAATACACACACACACACACACACACACACACACACACACGAAATACATTGCAAGATAAGAGATGTTTTAAATATAGATCACAGAGATAGAGAACTAGGGATGTGGATGGTTGGTAGAGTGCTTGCCTAGGGTGCTTGGGTTTGATCCCCAGCATCACAAACCAGGAGTGGTGACAACACAGGCCTGTGATCCCAGCACTCAGGTAGAGGCAAAGCATAAGATCACAGTGAGTTTCAGGCTAACTTTGAACCCAGGAGACCCTGTTTCATTGAACTAATAAACATGTCTTTTTTTCTTTTCTTTAAACTGTCAAAGAAAACTTGAATGTCTAAACCTAAAGCAGTGCTATATAGCTAAGATGACAGGCACGTCACTTGCTCTGCTTTGGTCGTGAGATATAATGCACAAGGTACTCACACCTCACACAGTGCTCCTCAAATATATCACTTACTATGTGACTATTAAAATACATTTGAATAAAAAAATATTTACACTCCCACTAGGACAAATAAGACAAGAAATGGGGAAAAAGCACCAGGTGAATGTGAAACCTTACAAATTCTGGAAGGATCTCTGCCCCTAGGGGTTTTAGCTTATTTTCCATCTTATGTGGCAACTCAGGTTCACTCCTCTCCTTCATACATCCTTTCCCAAAGTGCTTCTGAAAAATCTCAGTTGAAATATCTAGGAAAATTCCTTCCTTAACCTTACTGCATGCAACTCCTCTCTCTTCAGCTTAGCTTTCCCTAGTTGGAGTCACAGAGCAAGGAGGAACCTGGGTTCACTGGCATTACTGTGTGTGCCACAGAGTTTTATATAAAGAGTGCCCTGTGGTTGCAGAGTGAGCTCAGTGGCTAAAAGTGATGGCTGCACAAGTGGCCAAGTTTGAACCCCCAGCACCGTCATAGGAACATAAAGCCAGCCCAGCTCCAGGGTTAGTGGAAGACCTCTGATATCCTCCTATGGCTTCTGCTGAAACATCGAAACCCCCTCATACACTCATGAATACACCAGTGGAAAGCCAAGAGAGTTGTGAAATTACTGGGCCCAGTGGTGGAGCTGATGTAACCCTTTCCCATTTCACACTAGTTTGTAATTCTACAGAGAGACTAGCAGGTTGAACTCTTGTCTACTTTCAGTAAACTGCCCCACTGCCCTGTTCCCTAAGACCTGATGCCTATGAGACTCCTTACAGCAAACACTGAACATGTTGCGTAGATGGTACTATACTTATGCATTCTAATTTTTATTTGTTATTTATAGCATAAGATCCTACTTAATTCCAGGTGTGAACTGTAGCTCATTTTTCTCTCACCAGAATAGAAATTCTTCCTCTGAGGTTCATAAATTAAGGTATGTTTTTGGGGGGAAGAATTCATGAACTTTGCAATTTTATGCAAAATTGTTAGTACTGTGATCTTGTATTTTTTATGTGAAAGTGTGGGGATGTTTTCTTATTGTTGTGTATCTTGATAAGAGTCCAGGCTCCTTTGTGCTATCAGAGAACATTTTATGATATTGTGGAAGCATTTTATTTAAAAATATTTTATGTTTTATTTGGTTTTCATCTTGTCTTATCTATAACTCTTCTTTACAAACAAATATTACATTTACTGTGTGTGTGTGTGTTCATGCACATGCCTTGCTGGCCATGTGGAGGTCATGGATGACTTGCAGGTATGTTTCTTTTCTTCCACTAAGTTGGTCCAGGGAACTGAACTGAGATTGGCTTGCTAGCAAGCACCTTTACCTGGTGAGCTAATTTGCATGCACACCTTTTGTTTTTATCTGTCCAGTTTCTTCCTTCCTCCTTTCCTCCCTCCTTCCCTCCCTCCCTTCCTTCCTTCCAGCTATTATTTCATATTTTAAATACTATTGAGAGCATAAGAAAACTCAGGTCTTATTAAAGTGTACTTTGCTGTGTAGTAGCTCCCTGATCCACCCATTCCTCCTGTAATCCAGCATCCTGCACTCACATCCTTCCTCCTGATCTGCCCAATCCTATTGGCTACTATTTTAGTAAGTGCTAGAAGTTTCGTAGAATATCGTGAGACACAGACACAAGGAAGGATTTTCTGACAAGAATTTCCAGGAAATAGAACCAAGAACTGACAAATGGGTTTCCTTAATTTAAAATGCTTCCATACAGCATGGGAAACAGGTATCAAGTAGAGACAACTTACAGAATGGAAGAGAGACTGTACTAACTGCATATCTCATAGAGGTTTTGTGTTGCCCATCTACTCTTGGCTTTGGGACCATCTACTGAGTGTGGTTAGCCTTCTAGGGACCTTATCCTTAAAGAAAACTGACTCTTCCAATGAGAACCCATCAATGGTCTGTAGCTCCTCAGTTAGGGATAGATGCTCATGAACATGTATCTCTCTCCCTTCCATGTTAGAATGCTGATTGGCTTGATCAATGGTCATGTGTAGGCAATCACAGCAGCTATGGTCATCAGTCCACTTCAGAGGACACTGTTTGCTTTGGTCCTTCCCATCCTCTTACAATCTTTCTGCCTTCTCTTATGTTCTCTGAGTCCTGTGGGTAGGAGGTATGATGCAATGTCCTATTTTTCACTGTGTACTCTACAGACAATTATTCTCTGTACTTTGGTCCATCATGAGTTTCTTCATTAACCACCATCCACTGCTTGGAGGAACTAATTGGGGCAGCTTTTGTAGATTGCATGGTAGGAGTTTTAGCCCAGCTTGCCTGGGCTCAAGTGTAGCTGTGGAGATGCTTGTAGCTGAAAGCCTAGTCCAATGGTAGAGAAGGTTTATGAGTCCAGTGGGAGAAGAGATTTCTGAAAGTGGTGATCAAGTTGATTCTGTGACTGGAGAAGTAGCCAATGGAGAGACAAATATACTTCTATTCCCTTTGTTTGTAAGGGTGCAAACAATTGTTGATTTCAAAGTAGTTTCTGAAGTGGAAACTTAAGGTTCTTTGGAAAGTCAGTTGGATGGTGTTTTGCTGAGGCAAACAAGTGAAGGAACATTTCGTGGACACAGGTGTGAAAGGCTAAGGCAGACTCATGAAGGAATGTTTCGCTGAAGCAGACACAGGAGAGAGGACATTCTGTTAAGGCAAGCCTGTGAAAGGACACTTAATAAAAGATTCTTTGCTAATGACATGCCTGTATTGGTCTGTCTTACATTGTGTAGTTGAGCTGCATTTGTCAGAACTGCAAGAAAGAAATGCACCAAAAATCTTCTGGTGGTTTGTTGCAGTTTGTTGTCACTTCCAAGGACCCATACTGAGGAAAAATACTTGTTGAGTCAAGACTTGTGCTGAGGCAAGACCTGTGCTGAGGCAAGGAACATGGAAGACGTGATATTTGGGGGTATAATTAGGACTCCAGGGAGTGACAGAGACAGAGCTTGGCTTGCTGGTACAGCTAGCTTGCAATGCTTATGGGTCTTGCGTCTTTGCTGATCTTCACTTCCCTGAGAGAGGCATAGCTGAGAACTTCTCCTGGTGTTCCTCTTGGTCCCTCTTGCTGACTCTAGCTGACGCTGAGGCCTGGCTGTCTCTGCTAGGTCTTGTCACCACTGTTGCTAACCTGGCTACACCAAACTGGACTTCTGGTGTATCTATGAGGTATTTGTGAGTAGATCGAGCTGCCACTGTCTGCTAACCTCTGAACTGAACTGCAGATTTCCAGACAACACAGATGGAAGTTGCTCCAAAGAACCTTTCTAAACTGGTTCACTTCCCCCACCCCATATCCATTCTTTTCCCCTACGTCTGGTGAGTGATGGGTAACAAGGAAGGTTAAAGTGTTTAAGAACCATCATTAAAAGTAGGATTAAAAATAATAAACCAGTGGTCCCACATATATTTGAATGAAAATGTCTGGGAAGCACATCACCATGTACAAGGACTACACATTAATTAAAATGATAAATTATAATACAAAGAACAGTTGTTGTATCTGAATATTTCTAGAGACTCCAAGCTGGTATTTGTCTTCTTCTCATATGCTTGAATCTGAGTTTTGTTCAATGATTTGTGAATAATTCTTCTTGAAATCATTTAGCTATATCAATATGTATCTAGGTTTCTGTCTTCATTGCAATTTCATAGCTTCATACTTAATGTTCATTATCCAACGATAGAAGTGAGTGTGTTCTATGCAAGCATGGGAGATAGTCACAAACCAAGTGTTTTATTTAGTTTTTAATTTGAATTTGATTAACCCTTATTATAGGAGCAATGTCTTCCTATCTCAGGGATGTTCACACCCTAGGCCCTGGAACAAGAACATGTTATGCTATCTGACAAAAATTAAGGCTTACTATTCTGTTACTTTGAAACTATGAGGATTATCTTGAGATATTAGTGGTAAAAGTGGAAGAAAGCTTAAGGAAAGTGATTACAGAGATGCCCTGTGAGAAGTTCTTCATGGTCTACTTCTGGGTTCTAAAAAGAGAAACAGTGTCCAAGAGTTCAAAAATGTGATTAGCTCTTAGAAGCTGGGAGGCAAGGAAACTTTTTCCCAGAGATCTTTCACAAAGGGCTGTAGCTTTACTATAATGTCTTGAGTTTATCCATTTGTAGCTTTGCCAGTCAACCTGTAGAACTGTAAAACTTTATGTTTTACAGTTTTGCCTAGTTTTATATCTACCTGACAAAAGGTAGCGACACAACTGTAAAGAGGGAATTGTAATTAAAAAATGTCTCCATAAGATTGGCTTGCAAGCAAGTCTATAGGACTTAAAAAAATTAATGATTAATGTGGAAGGGCCCAGCCCACTATGGGTGATGCTGTCCTTGAGCAGGTGACCCTGGGTTCTATAAGAAAGCAGAATGAACAAGCCATAAGGAGCAAGCCAGTAAACATCCTTTCCTGGCCTCTGTGTCAGTTCCTACCTTTATTTTCCTATCTTAGCTTCCTTCCCAGATTTCCCTTGGTAATAGACTGTGATATGGAAATGTAAGCTGAAATAAACCATTTTCTCTCTAGGTTGTCAATGGTCACAGTGTTTATCACAGCAATAGAAACCATAAGACAATTTCCATGGTCGTTACTGTGTGATTTCTTCAGTGGGAGATTCACACAGGATTCTTGTTTTTTTTGTTTTTGTTTTGTTTTTTTTTTGTTTGTTTGATTTTTTGTTTGTTTTTTTTTTTAACTTGGCCTTCAGTCCTCGTTATTTGTGTCCATGTCTAGACTTCTTCTCATGGGTACAGCTACTGGTTGGAAGAAGAGTCTGTATGTGGCAAGGGACAAAGTCATCTTGCGATAAACTTGATGGTATTATAAAAATGGTTGGATCTCTGCAAATGCTTCTGAAGTATTGTAACAAAACAGGAATTGGAGGCTTATATGTCTTCCTGTTGGGATCTCATTGGCCTCATGGGTCAGCTTTGTCCTTTCTTCTTGTTCAGGAGGTATATGGAGTGACTCGTGCCAATATCACCTTTCCATTCACCAGTTTACATTATAAAGTGGGGTTAATAACTATTTTGTTCTCATTTGTACTCTATTAGAATCCTTCTATCTTTAGAAGAGAAAGGACTTTTTTTGTAGTTTTCAGTTCATTTTGATTTTATTGGCTCTGGTGACCACAGAGGGGGAGGCTTTAATGTAACTCTTTTTGAGTAACCATTTTACTTTGAGGCCCCTCTTTGTTTCAGGATATGAGCTTTAATTAACAATATTCACTTTTGTATTGACGATTCCTTTGTAAGGTGTTTCGACTTTGACATTTCTGCTCCCAGGAACATATTAACAGGAAGCCCATGTATGTAAAGAGTATAGAGTGAACTGGGTTCCCTTAAAACCACATGCTGGACTTCTAAAGTTAATGAAGCTTGATTTGGAGATGCTGACTTTAAGGATTAATTCTAAATGAGGTCGTGAGGGTTGGGTTCTAATGTGCTAAGATTGGTGGCTCATTCTCTCTCCTGCTCCATAACCCCCATCTCTCCTTCTCTTCTTCCTGCTTTCTATCTCCTTCTCCTTCTCCTTCTCCTTCTCCTTCTCCTTCTCCTTCTCC
>NW_021604591.1:5299662-5301261 GCF_004785775.1 Grammomys surdaster
CTCCTTCTCCTTCTCCTTCTCCTTCTCCTTCTCCTTCTCCTTCTCCTCCTTCTCCTTCTCCTTCTCCTTCTCCTTCTCCTTCTCCTTCTCCTTCTCCTTCTCCTTCTCCTTCTCCTTCTCCTCCTTCTCCTTCTCCTTCTTCTTCTTCTCTCTCTCTCTCTCTTCCTCTTTTTTCTTTTTACTCTTTTTTAAATTCCTTATTAGCAAAGAAAATGCCATAGGAGATTATTGATTTCAACAAGGGAATATTATAGATTCCTTTCGCCCTGGGAAGAAGTTCTTAGAGTGACCTCTGTCTTTCCTGGCACTTTGGTCTAGGCCTTTGTGGCTTCCAGACCATGAGAAACAATTTTCTGCTGTTTGAGCTTCCTTTTACATGTTATTTTATAATAGCAGGGCTAGCCATCTGAGGCAGGATGATGTAGACTTCAGCTAGATTCTCCATGGGGTGTCTCTATAGGGTAAGGCTGTCAATAGATGGTGGAGACGGTAAGATGTCGGTCTCAGTGGAGATCTGGGAAAAACTTCACTTCCAGACTTCCTCTTGGGAACTCAAGAGGTCTCTAAATATAACATGTTTTGTTCTTCAGACTTCCATCCTCTTATTCTTTATTCTCACAGAAGACCCCCTCCTCCTGCCCCAAACTAACTATTTTTTGGGATTTTCTCCTTCTGGCTCTTTTGTACACTGGCAATTCAATTTTCCTTAGGATTGGGTCTTCAAGTGGACTTTCAATGATTGCACTTGAAATTCTTCTCAGAGAAGTCTTACTTCAGCCTTTATAGTGAGTGCAAGCAAGTGTTAACCATGGGACGGCTGCTTGCAAGCATCTTTGGAGAGTAGGGCCAGAAGAGAGCAGGCCAGGAGTCAGATGGCCTCAGCTACAGTCTGGGCTTCAGTGCTTGTTAGTGCTGTAAAGCCGATGAGATTAGCTAACTCTACCTTATCACATCCATCATCTGTACAGGGAGAATGGCTGCCACCTAGCATGGACTTGGAAAGCAGAGGGCTTATTTCAGACCCCTCACCACAGTTCCAAGTATAAAGCAAGCACTGAATGTAAGTGGCATGGTTTTTATCTAGAGAACATCGAGGATTTGTTTCAATTATGTTTATGTACAGGTGACTACGTGTGCATATGTATGCATGAATGAAGGCAAGCGGCATGGGACACTATGGAAAACTGATCTCAGGTCCACTCCAAGAGCAGGATGTGCTGTGAACACTGAGCCATCTCTCCCCCCCCCCCCCCCCAGAATGAGTTATTAGGTTTGGGGAGCTCTTCCTTATCCAACTTCTCAGGAGCCTCCTCTTGTCCCTTTCACGATCATGATTCATCTCTTTTCTGCTGATAGTTAATTTGGCCAGGCCTATTGCTTTCTCTCTTTGCATGTGATTCTGTTTTTTGTTTGTTTGTTTGATTGTTTGTTTGTTTTTGCCAGTTTTATAGAAGCTGACAATGTGAACCTAGCAGACCTGGATCTGCTTATGTCTCCAGAATCCCAGGACTTTCTCAGCTGCTCAGAGTTTTATTCAGTTTCAACACAATCCCTCTCTCTCTCTCTCTCTCTCTCTCTCTCTCTCTCTCTCTCTCTCTC
>NW_021604591.1:5301271-5303932 GCF_004785775.1 Grammomys surdaster
TCTCTCTCTCTCTCTCTCTCTCTCTCTCTCTCTCTCTCTCTCTCTCTTCTACCTCTATGTATCTTCTCTTTTCTTTCCAAAAGAGACTTTCAATTGTAGACTAGCCCCTTACTCTGCTGTTTCTTTAATTAATAAAGCTAGTCTTAATCTCTATTGTGAAATTTCCTAATTATATGTTGCTAATGTGATTGTAACTTAAAGTGCTTCAAGTACATCCATGAAAATTGATTGTAGAGGATATATGTAAGATTTCCAGCAATTTAATTCTCCTTATATGATTTGTCTTCTACCACTGGAAGTTGAGATGTTTGTTATACAGAAAAGCTTTTCAGAATACTTGTATATTTCTCTTTAAGTTTCAAGTTATATTTTTAGTTATTGCTTCAAAAAAACCATTTCCTTCCTCCTCTCTTCTTTCCCTCTCCTCCTTCTCTCCCTTCCTCCATTTTTCTACTCCTTCATATTCTTCTTTCCCCCTCTCCTTTCTGATCTCCCCTTTTTAAGACAGTCTCATTATGTACCTGAGGCTGACCTTGAACTTGTGAGTGCATTAGGTCATTGAGACCCACTTGTGAGATTTATTTATATGTGTATATGAATATGAATTTCTATATGTGTATGTTGCATGTGTATGAATATATGTATATATGTATGTAGTGTATGTATGTGTGCACAATAGAACTCTGAGAAAATTAACTGAACAATGTTTCTACAGGTTGGTTGACTCTGATTTGGTAAAGCTGTAGTTTTGAATCAAGACTTCTTATGAAAGGTTAATTGCATTTCAAACTCATCTTAAATTTAATCTCAGAAGAACAATGGACAGTCTTGAGAAGAACTAATGGTTATGTCTCTCTGAAATATTAGAAGAAGGTAGGTTATGTTTTTCTACTGATAAGTCTACTACTACCCAAAATTTTGATGAAGCACTTAAGCATATGACTTTGATACTTGTTAAACTAAACATACTCTTTGGAGCACGTGATATAGGTTGAAATTTTCCCTGTGCTCTTCTGATGATACAGGATGCTGGAAATGAAAGAAAAATCCTGTCTGTTCATTTCTCATTTTTAACGGCAATGGTTGATGCTTTTGGCAACAACTGTGTACAAACTTGAAAGCCTTTGAAATTTGGTCCAATATTGGAAAAATTGTCAATAGAGTGAGAAATTAGAAAAGCCATTTGTAGTTTCCTACCTACACACACACACACACACACACACACACACACACACACTAACAACTGGAATGGACTTTGAGGCATGGGCAGAATTCTCACATATCCTTTGTCATATACATGAGGATTAAAAATTATGGTAGTGTTTTGGTACAACGGGTCCTCACTAGCATCCTTAAAAAGCACGTTTTATTTTTATTCATGTATATGTATGTACTTGTATACATATATGTCACTAGCATGCAGGTAATGTGGAGATCAGAAAAGGGCATCAGATGTCGTAGAGCTATAGCAAGAGTGGACATGGGTACTGGGAACCAAGTTTAAGTCCTGTGGAAGAGCAACATGCTTTCATAACCGCTGAACTATCCCTCCAGCCCGATCAGTAGCATCTTTAAAACTATATTGAAAAACTAAGTTCTAAAAGACAAGCTGATATTCCAAAGAGTGGATGTGATTATGCTTGGTTCAAAGGATAAATCCTTCTGTTCTCTAGGGCCCGAGGATCATTTTGCAGCTAAGAACTACTGATTACTGCAATGATGGCATGAAAACTTCTCTATATGTTATTATCTTGTGTTAGTTACTCCCCTGATTGCCATGACCAAATATATAACAAGAAGCTCTTCACACAAAAAGGATGTTTTGTGGCTCAGAGTATGAGGTATATAGTTCATCATGTCAGGGAAGATGTGGTAACAGTCTCTCCATGGTGTTCAGAGCTTGTGGCTGAGACAAAAGGTCTGAAAGCATAAAGGCTCAGTGACCAACTTCCTCCCGCTAGGCCCCACGTCTTCAAGATTCCACAGCCTCCCAAACAGTGTCACAAGCTGACAACCTGATTCTTAAAAACATAAGCCTGTAAGGGCCATTTCACATTTGGACTATAGCATATCCTAAGGAAATAGTCCTGCTGGTGTTTCTTTGTCTGAGTGCTCACTCCAAATCATGTATCTAAAGACATTTTACTAAGTCAATGGTATGGATGCTTTAAGTTTTTGATGCATACTGTCCATTTGTCTGCTAGCGAGTTAAATACCTACTTCCTCACTTCTCGTAATCTTTTGCAGGTTTTGTAAAGAGATCTACTTGCTTGACAAACATTTCACAAACATCTGGCCAGCCATCGTTCTGAAGCCATGACAAACATTAACTAGCAATTGATACAAATTCAATTGTTGTCACAACCTTCATTGTTGTAAATTCCTATAAAATTATAAAAATGCACCAGTGACACGGTCGACAGAAGGACTAGCTAATATAGTGAGCATTTCCCTTTGGATAGAGTGCGCTTGGGATAATATAGCACAGGATTTGCTTCATTGAGCAGATCTTTCTGGCACCGAATGTGCATAGCTCAGCAACACAAAGCATTAGGCATCATTATTAAAAATTTTGTCAGTTTTACTGCCTAAACATTTTCTCTCTCTCTCTCTCTCTCTCTCTCTCTCTCACACACACACACACACACACACACACACACT
>NW_021604591.1:5303942-5307705 GCF_004785775.1 Grammomys surdaster
CACACTTCCTCCCTCCCTCCTTCCCTCCATCCCTCCATTCCTCTCTCTGTCTCTCTGTCTGTCTGTCTCTGTCTCTCTGTCTCTGTCTCTGTCTCTCTCTGTCTCTCTCTCTCTCTCCATCTTCGTTGTGGCATTTTGATAAGGGGACCACCTCCCCTCTCCTCTACCACAGACATGGCCTCATCGTTTACTTTGGAAACTCTTTTGACCCTATGAGTTTGTTTCTACTCTGAACACTGAGGTAATATTTTTTATAATGAAAGCTGGGTGTGTTAGCCCTTTACTTACCCAAAACCCTCTAACAAGAGTCTCACCTCTTCTCGACTGCTTCCTCCTGGAAGTATGGCTGCTAGGGTAAAATGCTGGTTTTCCTCTGTGGCTTGCTTCCTATGAACCCAAACACATTATAACACACAGAACTGTCATGCCTCAAGTGTCCTGCCCTGCTGTCACGATCTTCATTCCTGGAACTCAGCTTTATTTTCCTCCAGTGCTACGCCTTCTTTGCCTCTACCTGTCCTGTTGGTCCTCATGTTGCTGTGATCAATTCAAATGCCATCTTAAGTTTTCTGCCGCCATAGTTGGGAGCTCTGCTTCTATCTTTCAAAGCCCCATGTGTGTAGCACCAGCTAGAATCTGTACTCACCAATTCATGATAGTTAATTTATTATATTTTGTTTGCTGGTTCTGCTACCCCAGAGGCTCCAAAAAATGACGAAGATAGAACTTAAATGCAAGCAAAGTAACCAAATGCCAGATTTTAGCATGTCTGTCTTCCAAACAAAAGCACAAGCAGCTGATGGGCAGTTTTGAGAGCAGCCAATACCTGGAGGTCAGGGATTTTCAGCTAGGACTGACGCTGCTCCTCAGGGATGCTTAGGAATATTGGCACACTATTTGACAGTTGGGAAGAAGAAGTGGCATATGGTGCGTAGAGGGGTAGGGATGATGCTTGTGCATTTTCTGATCCATAGAGCAGCCAGGGCTGAGAAACCCTGCGGTAGAGTGAACTTTCTCCCAAATGAAACTCAGCCAAAACACTTAGAGAACTTTTAGTAAGTTGATTGACACACGAATGTCTTCCATTTTGCAAACCCTGTCTGTCTCGTACTCATAAAAATATTTCTAGAAACCAGAAAGAGAATATTTAGATTATTTTACAATAATTGCAGGGTCAGCAACTAATCAGAATGAATATTTGTTAAAAAGACACACACATAAAGTAAATCAACCTGGTGACATTAGCTGAATATCATTTCTGGTTTTATGGTGCTTGCTTTTCTGTAGCTTTTTATTAGAGATTGAAGTGTTTAATGCATTAACATCTATGCACAGAATAAAATAAACAAGTTAGTGTCAGATCATACTTAGGTAGTGTAAATTATTGGCTCATTTCACTATGTGCTATTCTCTCCATGATCTAATCAACGACTATCACTGCGCCTTTTTTGTAAGAAGTGCTTCTGTAGCCAAAATCACTCATAGCTTGGAGGACAGAATCTTTCCTCAAGAGTGTAATGTCTATCTACACACTGATGCTGATCTTTCCTACAAGGTAAAGTACCGCCAAAGAATGTGACTGTGGAGATTAATGGTTCAGAGATGAGAGGACCTGTTCTGCAATTGTGAGGTGATGAGTTCAAATCTACAGAACCCAGGAATAACTAGGACATAGTAGGAGATGGCTGGAATCCCTACTTTGTCCAAGTCCGAGATTTACTGTCTGTCAGCCTAGCTCCAGAGTCACTGAGAACCGGTCTCAAGTGAATACAATAAAAAATGACAGAGCAAGAAATACACTTACTGTTTTTTTTTTCTGGCTTCTGCATGCTTGCATAGATGTGTGCTTATCTATACACATATGCATATATAAAACACATACACACAGCCTACTCTCACATCCATACACATATACAAATTAAAAAGGAAATTCTAATAAACGAATGTGATTGATCCAGTAGCTAGATGTCTGATGATAAAGCCGAGGAACATGAAAAGGCAAAAGCTTTGATGCTAAACAGGTCCCTTTGAAGTGGAAATAGAGTGAACCATTATATTTTGAATTATTGAGTATTATGTATTGAATTATCGAGTGCAGGACAAGGTGATCCTAGAACATCCACTGAAAGTGAGTCAGGAGTAAAGTTTGTCTGAGAATACCGGCAGTCTTAGGGTATGATGCAGGTGGGAAGGGAGGGCAGGGATGCTTGGAGATGGTGGCTGAATCCCAGCAGCTCTGCAAGATGAAACACAATAGAAAAAGAAGAGGAGAGCCTGGCAGACTGTGCCCAGTCAGCTTCTTGGGTTTGTATTCACTCCCTCAGCACCAGATCTGAAACAGATTGGCGGCAGTCCAAGTAGCTGAGCTCCTTTCTCAGATGCTTCCATTTAGACTTGAGACTCCTGCCCCCAAGAATGTGGAAAGTACTGGGGTGAAAGGAAGAACTGAAGATTAGGCTTGGAAACTCAAATCTCCATTACGGCAACATTTTTACTTTTAAATACAATAAACATAAACTGATCATACAATCAAGAAGATAAATCTTACAGAAATAAATGACATCCATCTTCCTACCTCCCTCTTACCCTGAAGTTTGTCATCTTTGTAAATTTCTTTGATGCTTATATTCTTATTTTTAATTTTCCTTCTTTAGACTTCATATACTTACTGCTTACTCCAGAAGATAAAGTTTAACCCTACATCTTGTCCTCCACCCTCCTCACCCTCCCAATTCTGTTGTTCTGCTCTGTCCTTATACTTATACTTTGGGTCGATCTATATTTGACATGCCATTTAGGGTTGATAGGTAAATATAGTAGTATCAAGATATAATATGAGGAATATATTTTCTTTCTTGAATAATTAGTGCATGTATGTGTACATGTTTGTGCCTGTGTGTATGTGTGTTCATGTGTGTGCATGTGTGTGTATGTGTTGTGTATGTGTGCGTGTGCATATGTGTGTTTTATGTTTTGTGTTTTGTGTGTGTGTGTGCATGTGTATATGCATGCATGTGTTGTCTTTGTTGTTCTCTACTTTGCTTTGCTGTGAGACAGTCTTACTGAGAGAGGTTTTTGTGTAGATCTGGTTGGATACACAGTCATAGAGATCAACCTGCCTCTGCCCTCCAAGTGCTGGGATTAAATGTGTGTATCATCATGCCTGGTGATAATTAGTTATTTTTTTAATTTCATAGTGATCTTATTTCTTTTCACATTTCATTTATTTTGAATCTTCAGCTAGATAAGGGCTGTTTTTATTATACTATATAATATGATATAATGTACAACATAAATATATCACAGTGTAGACATACATTAGTGATAAAATATGTAGTGGATATTTTTTCCTATTACTTTCTAGATCTACATTCTAACACTAAGTTCTAATTTTGTTAGACAATTTCTTCTTTTTGTTTTTCCCCTTCTTCTTCTCTTTCTTTCCCCTTCTTCCTTTTTCTTTTCTATGCCTTCATCAATATATTTCAGTTTTATTTAAAAAGTTTTCATTCATGTGTGTGCATGTGTGTATGTGTGTACATTTTTGGCATTGAAGAGTTCAAAAGAAGAGGTCTTAGGTTTCCTTGAGTTAGACTTACAGGTAATTGAGGTTTGCCCAATTTTAGTGCTGGGAACCAAACCCAGGTCTGCAACAAGTACTCTTAACTCCTGAGTCAACTATCTAGATCCCATATCTCTCAGTTTCCTATTATATTTTGTTTTTCTTCTTTTAAAAATAAGGTGCTTAGAGTTAATTTTTGTC
>NW_021604591.1:5307715-5310419 GCF_004785775.1 Grammomys surdaster
TTGTTTTTCTTCTTTTAAAAATAAGGTGCTTAGAGTTAATTTTTGTCTACTATCCCCCAGCACTAATTGCTATTACAATAATGCAAACATTTTAATCAGAATTTTCTTTATATCCCCAACATTATGAGGCTGTTTGTGATGTTCTGTATTTGAGCTACCTGTACTCGGAGAGCTGCCGATCATCACCTCTGTGGCAGAGAAGTGGCCAGTGCAGTTGTGAGGTTGAAGAGGACAGGGCACTGCATTCATAGCAGCTCCTTCTCTATAAGCTTCCAGATATCATTTCCAGTCCCTTTTCAAGTCCCCTGTGTGGCAAGATGTAGACTTACATTTCTCATGTGGCTTTAGCAGCTCCCAGCCTGCAGAAAGCTAGGCTTCTCCTTTGCAGTTTACTTTAACACAGGCTTTCTGTTCTAGTTTGATTTCTGATGCTGTGATTAAACACTCCAACCAAAAGTAACTTAAGGGAGGTAAGGGTTTATTTGACTTATATTTCTAAGTTACAGTCTATTGTTGAGGAAGTCATGAAAGAAATTTCAGCCGGAAATTGAAGCAGAAAGTGTGGAAACCTTGTTAGCCCACTCACCGGCTCATGCTTAGGTAGCTTTAAAATAAAAGGTCTAGGACCACTTGCTTACCTGGAATTGGTACTGCCCATAGTAGGCTGGGCCCTCTCACATCAATCAGCACTCAAAACAACCCCTCTCCAACAGACATTTACTCCAAGCTAACCTAATCTAGACAATATATCAATTGATGCAATTAAACTAACAAGAACAGTGTCTAATATTGTTAATACCCCATCGGCTATTAATTGTCTCCTATTGCGTTGACATTGTGCATTTTGACTCTGTCTTTTCTCATTTTGTCACCGAAAGGGGCTTTCTTCATTCAAATATTTAACCAAAAATCACTCTTTATTTAGTTGCTTTCAAATTACATGCCTGACTATTGATGATATCTTACAATAAATTGGAAATGAACTCATATAATTTGCAGATTCAGTTATGAACACTTCAGGAGGAGAAAAGAAGAAAAATGAGTGTTGACAGTAAGTGTCATGGTGCAGGTCTAGTAAACACCCTTTACCCCACTCAGGAATTTTATGCAGCAGAAGAAATATGAATCTTTTTATCATTAAGAGAAAATCTAACCATCACAGATTTCCTGAAAAACAAAACAAAACACCAGGACATGTTTTAATTGGGCAATGTTGAAAACATGATACTGCATAGGAAGAGGTAAGAAGCCAATAATATTCATGTGTCAGGTGTTTACATTTGGCTATCTTTTGTATCTTTAATAGAGAAGGATCAAGCATGGCTCTACCCTGGTTCACTGCCATATAATGTGGGGGTTCTCTTCATCAAATCTCAACATACCCCATTGCCCATATTTTCTGGAAAACAATCTAAGTAGATACTGATACAGTCTCTGTCTTCACCTGAAGTTTTTTTTCTTTTTCTTTCTAGGAAACAACCAAAATGAAATGAGTATGATACCAGAGAGTTTATTCGGAATGTAAAAACAAAATGTCTTCACAATTTTATTTTGAATAGCCAGATGGCTCAGTTGATAAGACTGCTTGCTGAACAAACAGGAGAACTTGAGTTTAAGTTTCCAGCATTCATGTTAAAAACAAACAAGCAAACAAACAAACAAACACAAAACATCACTCTGGATGTGGCCCTAAGTGGTCTGTAACGCCAATGCTGTGGAGAACAGAGATAAAGGATCTCTGGTGCTTGGCCAAGCTAACTCTAGACTCAGAGATCTTAAGAGAATGTGATAAAGAGTAATTGATCAGAACAATGTGTGTGTCCTGTGTGTGTGTGTGTATATATAAATCAGTACACACACATGTATGTACAATGCACACACACATACACCTACACACACAATCTACACCTACACATTTTATTCCAAAGTTAAAAGTAAACCTATTAAAACTATGAGAAATGATTAGTTGTTTCAAGCTGAATTCCGAGCTGTTCTTTTTATTTTCTTGTTTGTGATTTAAAAAAACAAACAAACAAAAACCACTTGATGTTTATATCACTGTTAAAAGTGGACAGCAGAGTGTGTGCTTTTAACCTTAAAACTATCTGCCTTGATAGATAACTTGTTAAGTTCAGGAGATTTCTGGAGGCCAGAAAAAATTAGTTTTAATTAAAATATAGACTATGGGGAAGAAATAATTTTAATAAACACTTAAATTTCTTTATTTTTGTATAAAAAGTGCTTTTTTCCTCCTAAATTAATCCTCTCACTATGTTGAAAGTGCTAGATGTTCATACTCACAGGGTTTTAAGATCTAATGTTGTGCTGGAAAAACCACCTTTAAATCAACTTAACAACATTTTCCTTTCTGTCAGATGAAAATTGTCATGAGTTTGCTGTGTCCTTTCCCATTTATTTTTAAATCTTAACATTCACATAAATATCCATAAGTGGCATATGTATTTTTTTAATTCAATTTGAAGCCAAGTCCAGTATTATACCCTATATGGCGTTATGCCTTTTTCTTGTTTAGTCATCCAGCTTTGAAGATCTTCCAGTCTGACAAGCACAGCACAGGTTCATCTCTTTCATTGGATGAAAGGTAAAATATCATCTAAAAATATTTACCTCCTAGGAATATGCAAATTTTCACATATCCAATTATGCCAATGATAGGATGGAGGATCATAGCCACACTCCAGTG
>NW_021604591.1:5310519-5318019 GCF_004785775.1 Grammomys surdaster
GAGAGAGGGAGGGAGAGGGAGAGGGAGAGAGGGAGGGAGAGGGAGAGGGAGAGGGAGAGGGAGAGGGAGAGGGAGAGGGAGAGGGAGAGGGAAGGAGGGAAGAAAGGAGGGAGAGGGAGAGACTGTTTTGATCCATTTTGTTAGTGCCTTGCCCATCTATAAATGTACAGCATACCTGCATCTTTATCCTGCATTAAAGAAAACAAAAAATTCCAAAATTTGCTAATTTTCCTGTATTGATTCTCATCTTTAAATGGATGCATTATCCATGAACTACCACTGCAGTGTTTTGAAAAATAAGTAAATATTTTATTTACTTGAATGGTTGTTTACATGTACATATGTGTACTACATACCTATAGTGTCTGTGAATGACAACAGAGAGCCTTCGATCCCCTGGTATGGGGTTATAGGTGATTGAGTGCTACATACAGATTCTAGAAACTGAACCCAAGCCCATAAGTGCTCTTGACTGTTGAACCATCTATCTCTTCAGTGCCCACATGTGCTTTAAAAGAAACAATGAAAGTGAGAACCTTTTTCCTTAGAAGGAACACTTTAACTGTTTTCCCTTATAAAAGTATGTCAGCTGTGTGTTCTTTCTTATGTATAGGCATACTCCCTTTATACCTGATCTGTTGAGAGATTTTAACACAAAACAGTGATGGATTGTGTCAAATACATTTGCGTTCTTCCCCTGCATTTATTGCAATGATTCTATGATTTTCTTTTTTATTTTTATTAAACATGGCTTATATAGCTTATTGACTTGTGTGTCAAACCATAAACTATCTAGGGCTAAATACCTTTTTTTTTTTTTTGATAAGATACTTTTTGTGTTTTTTCACAGCCTAGTCCTGCTAATTTCCTTTATCTAAAATTGATGGTTTATTTTATTATTGTGAAATACTCAACAGTCCTTTGTGATAGAGGCTTTTCAGTGATATACAAATGCTTATATTAGTTGATCATTCAGATTTTTTTACTTCAAGATCCAGCTTGGTAGGTTGTCTGTGTCTTGAGTTATCCAATGTGCTGTCATTTGATTGTTCATAGGAAATCTCCTATCATTATTTACATTATAGTATTATCAGGGATAAAGATAACACATTTATTTCTTATTTTTTTTTTTAGTATGTCTTTATTTTCTTCTATAATTAAGGGATTGTTGCTTTTTCTTATGTCAAAACCTCCCAGTTTTATTGACTTTTTCTTGTCAGCAATTTTATTTATTTATTATCTAGTCTTTGATATTTCCTTCTGTCTGTTAACCTGGGCTTGGTTTATCTTTCTTCTTATAGTTCCCTGTATGCTACCTTCATGATACTTGATTCACTAGCACAGGCACACAAGCGCAAAACTGAGGAATTATGAAGGATATTTCATGTAGATGGATACTGAAGGATACCAAAACTAGTTTATTATCACAGCATAGGGCTTATCTCACACAGTATATAAAATGCAAAAGCCACTTCATATGAAGTACAAATGAGGGAGTAAATTCACCCAATGCTTTCCTCCTTCTTAGAAAAGTGAACAAAATGAAAAGATAAGATCGTTGTCAATTTAGATGCAATGAATATCAAGGAAAACAAATTCATAACATAATTACTTAACAGTTTGGAGACAGACTGCAATATTATAAAGTTGAGAACTTTATAATAGTTACTACTTCCAATAGTAAGTTGACTATCTGCCTAGAAGATGAATAAATATTGTGTTTAAATGTCATTCTAGATGAATTGGACCTATAGACACACACAGAATCCTCTGTTCAATAGTGCAGACTACCAATTTGTAAACAATTTTATATTTATTTAATTTTAATTTTTGTGGGTGGGTGTTTGCCTGCATGATGTAACATCTTTGTGTGCATGGTTCTGGTAGAAGCAAGAAGAAGGCTTCAGATTGCCTGGGACTGGAGCTACAGATGGGTGTGAGCTGCCATGTAGGTGCTAGGAATCAAACCTCCATCTTCTGGGAGAGCAGTGAGTGCTCTTAACCAGTGATTCATTACTTCAGCACAGAATGTCCATCTTAACATGTACATTAAATATTATCCACAGCATAGATCATGTATTAGACCACCAAACAAGTTTAACAAGCTTATTATGTTAAAAATATTATCATGCATAATTTTAGATCAAAACAAGATAAAATCAGAAGTCAAAACAGTAGTTATGTGAGAAAATAGACAAATGTGTAAGGATTAAACGTGATGCTCTTAAATTACCAGTGAGTCACAGATAAGAATGAATAGGAAATGAGAACATACTTGAGAAAAATAAAATTTTCTAGAAAAAATGCTCAGACTTACTTACAGGATGAAGCAAAGACCATGCTGAAGGTGGGCATTTGTGGTGATGAATGCTTATATCATAGAAGAACAAAAATCATTGCTGACTTAATCGTATTTGTCAAGGAACTGGCTGGTGAAAGATTCATTGGCATGAATTTCTGAGCAGCAAACAGAGCAATCTCAAGCTCCAACAAAGTTTGCACCTTGCTTACGAGTTTATTTGAGTTCCTGGCAAGGCATATATACTGTATACCAAGCTTGACAATTTCTAGGGAAGATTCTTTGGTTAGGTTAGATTTTGTTCTGTTGTTTGATGGCCAGTCTCACTCTTCTCCAGTGTCACTGTTTGCTGAGTGTCATTGTTTGACAGGACTCTCTGACTCATTAGAGAGCTATCTCTTCATTTTAGCATGAATACAGAATGCTTGAGTCCAGTGCTTTAGACAAAATTGTTATAGAAAAACCTGACTACAGAATGTATCTGCTAATTACAAGTAACCAGTAATTGCTCCTGCATTTGGATCCTCAAGCTTGTAAGAACTGACACAAGGATTTAAGATCTAAGGAAAATTAGTCCATGCTCGTTTCCTGGGCCTGGAGCCTGCACTACAAGGAAGCCTTGGATAGGGTAAAAAGTAACACTTTTAATGGTTTCTCTTCTTATTAGTGATTTATTTCATATTTAGTGTGTGTGTGTGTGTGTGTGTGTGCATGTGTGTTTGTGTGTGTACAAACATTTGCCTTCTGAGGCTAGAAGAAGACATCAGATCCCCTGGAAGTAGAGTTACAGGCAGTTATGAGCAGCTGGTTCAATACAGGTGCTGGACTTGAATTTCTTGTGCTCTGTGGAAGAGCAGCAAGTTCTCTTAACAGTTGAACCATCTCTCCAGGCCTTAAATTTTTTAACACTATTTTTTTTTTCAGAAAAAAAAATGGAGTATGATCCTGTTCGGAATCTGAATAGTAATACTAACTGAAACTGGAGGGATGACTTTGGACCTTAGTTTCCGGGCTCAGAGATTTCTTTCATTATAAAAAGCCAATTATTATTTTTTTAAAATTATGGGTAAGTGTTAGATGTGGGTGTGTGCATGTGAGTGCAGATGACTGTGGAAGGCAGACATCAAATTCCCTGGTTCAGGAGATTGAAAGACATCCAGTGTGGATGCTGGCAACCCAATACAGGTTGTCTATAGGAGTAGCAAATTCTCTTAATTGATGACTCACTTCTCCCGCCCCGTGGCTCAGGTATTTCTGCCCAGCCTTCTTCACTTTTGTTTTTATTCATTGAGAATGGAAGATGACAGCGACTAGTGCTTCCTCTGCCACAATTCGTCCTGCACAGGCCTCTGATTCCTCTGAACGGGGCAGCCTGTCTCTGAAGGGTGAATGGAAGTAGTCCCAAGCATTCCTGTTGGAAGTTGTTTACTGGAAATGTAAATCGCACTGACGTAAAACATGAGACTACCTCCATCTTGACACACAGACACAGCTTTTTGGAAACCGAGATTTTATTATGAAATCATAATTAAATCATTGTGTGCACATTTTTTTCCGGTCCATGAAATGACCATGAAATATGTCCACTTTTTCCAGGAAGTCACTGTGAAATCAACACAAATATTTCCATCAAAAAATGGACCTTTGTGTAGATTAGAGCAAGGATTGCTGCAGGCATTCTGTCTGTGCTCCTCTAATTAAATGTTTCTTGTCAGAGGAAAAAGCTTTTAATACATTTTTTGAAACTAATTTCATATCTGTGTGGCCTGGGCAGAGGAGGTTTGCTGCAGAAATGGGAAATAAGTTCCTTCAGGGCCTGCTTGCACTTTTAGTCTCTATCCTGTGTCTGTAGGTAAAGACAACTGTAATAAACCTTCATTTCAAAGAGAGAACCTGGATGGTGGTCTTACCATTTAATGTGTCTTATCTGTTTTTACCTCCCCAACACAATCTGTTTTATGACACGTGGGCTTCCTTCAGAGTTCTCACACTTGCTGCCCACTACTTCTGTGATAGGAGAGTTTGCATGGTCTTACGTGTTCCAAAGCAGCAATGTGGACATATTAAGGGAGGGACAGATGGCTGGTCTAATCAGCGGTGGTCAAGCATCCACAAGTCCGCTCATTAACTCACCTTTAAAGTGAGATGTGTACTTAACACATACTTAGTCCTCAGTGGTAGACACTACCCAGAAGGTTTTTGAGTTTTAGATTTTGTGAACTTGTCCTATTTAAATTTTGTTGAGAAAAATTTCATCTGGAATGGGTGATAATAACCTGCACGTGTTAATAAGGCTATCCAACATTTGCATTTTATTTAAAACTTAAAATATTATCCCTTGAATACAGATGGAACATGAATGTCTTCAACATTTATTTACAGACATATACTTAGAGAAGAAAATGTCTACCTTGGATTGTGAGGTCAAAATCAACTTATTTAAAATATTATGCACAGCAAGTTTATTTCTTACTGAGTCCTACATAAGAATGATATAATCTGAGAATATATGTACCACTGTGCTGGCAATGCTTGTCCAAGGATGTAGACTAAGGAATGTTATATACATATACACATATACATATATGTGTATATGTGTATGCTTTCCTTTGTTTATTCTTGTTTACAAATTTTCCCATTATAAACCTGTATTACCTGTGCCCCAAAATGTTAAAAGGAGAGAACTATATATAACACATACACTTTGAAACATTTCTAATTTAAATGTACTCGCTGTTAGCAATTTCCCATCATTTGGCTTGGCTCGCTGAGCTTCTCAAGTGATACCAGGCTGTTTATATTAGAGAGTACTACAAATTGGATAACCAAAAGCCTCCTAGAGAGAGCTCATAAAATGACATGGTTGGATAGAAACCTGAACAGATGGGCTAGCTCTGCCATGTGCTGCAGTAACCCCACTGCTCTCAGTCTTTGGCCAACAACACATTGGAAAAGTACAGTTCTAAAAATAAGTTGGTGGAAAGAGAGATGCTAATCTTTGAGTTGGGACTTGGTAGACAGGCAGTTGTGAGGCTGTTTCACGTTTATTAACACTGTCTGTTTTTTTAATGCTTGTGAAAAATAGTTGAGCTTCAGCAGGATCTTAGGAAGATGAACTGTAATGAGGGGTGAGGGACTCTCAGCCCTGCATTTCCCAGTAGTTCCACTGGTGTTAGCACATTACAGTGAACCTCATCAGAGTCATGTCTTGTGATGCATGTGATGATGATAAGCAGGGGAAAGTGGAGATGTAATTGGCTAAACAAAAAGATTAAGGCCATTTTTGTTTCTGAATTTTCCAATGGCTGGAAACCAAAGGCAAAGATATGCGATCAGTACTGGTGTGTGTGTGCATGTGTGTGCGTGTGCGTGTGCGTGTGCATGTGTGTGTGTGTGTGTGTGTGTTTGTATGTGTGATCTGTTTAGAGCTCAGAACCTAGTTCTATGTCATTCATCTGAATTACCCATAGAAAGAACAAAAGAATGTAAAGGAATTTGTTGTCCCAGTTTAAAATAAAAATGTCAGTAAAGTGGAAAATTCTAATTTGGGAAATAGTCCTTTCATAACTTGCCGGTGATTTAAATCTCCAGAGATGGCTGAAGGATGTGTTTCTCATTTTGATAACAAAATAAAGACGGGCTCTTCCATTTCTGTTAGAGAGTGGGAAGAGACACTGTATTGTCAGAAAGGTTGGCTTCTTGTCATCAATCAGTTATTAACTAAGTTTATGATGTTAAATAATCACTTACACATATACAGTGTAACAAGACTTAATGGATTATATAAAAATAAAGATACGATTTGGGAGGGGAATTTACTGTGGAGAATGAGGAGAAAGCTGAAGGGGAAAATGCAGAAAGCATGTCTCATTGTATACACGTATAAAATTCTCAAGAATAAAATAAATATCCTTTCACCACTCATTGTTTACATTGAACATCTATTTGTATACCTTTCAAGTGTACAATCCAAAGAGTATGATATTCCATTATGTTAAAAATATAAAAATGATTTCCCTGGCAACCATTATGTTTAAACTAACTTAAACGTTGTTTTAAATTTTTCTTTAAAACTGCTAAAGCTCTTAAATCAAGATATTATTTTAATCTCACACATTTTCATGAATAATTTATCATCATTTTATTACCAGGAGACAATTGAGGTATTTTCGTGTTTCATAATTGAACTCTTTCTCTTTAAATGTATGCTCATATGGATCACTTTTGTTATATTTTACGGTTCCTGACTCATTATGACTCTCTTTGCAATGGAAATGAAGCACAGAAAATGATAAAATTAAAACAAAAATATTCTTGTTTGGGAATTTTATGGGATTCCTGAATGTGTAAACCTATGTGTCTCTGTATCTATACGTGTTTCTTTGTGTTTCTTGTAGTTTTTCTTTAACTTTTTTGTTTGGTTGTTTTTTTAAAGTCATATTCCAATTTTGTTTTTATTTATTTTATTATTCCTTAGAACCCTTTGGTTCCCAAGAAGAGACAGGAAGGATCCAGATGAGAAAGGATGTGAGGAGGGGCTAGGAGGAGCAGGGAGAAGGAAAACTGTAATCAAATATATTTTATGAAATAAAACTTTCAATAAATGAAAAACTAATCAGGAATTCTTAACCAAGAAATTTTCCTTTCTACGTCTTCCCTACCCAAGTTAATTTCTCAAGTTCAATTATTTTTCAAAATTTAATATAACCTCAAATTTCTACTCAAGTACTTTTTCAATTCATAATTTTATGTGCCCCCAATAAATATATGAAGTTCTTACCATTACAAAAACAGTGCATACTGAGTTTCAGATGGCAAGTGGTTGTTTATGATCATAAACCTAGTTCATAAGAGCTTGGTGACATCTGTACATATATACATACATATTTCTCTTCAATGATGTTTCTTAAGCCTTTTAGGGGGTATTGTTGAGTATACTTTTACTTTAAAACCTGGGGCTAGCCTTGGTTTGGGAGATGTTCAGTCCGAAAATGTTTAGCTTACAAGCATGAGGGCTTGAATTTGATCTCCAGAACCAACACCAGAGGTTTTGGTGGGGCTAGAGTGGTGGCTCAGTGGATAAAAATGCTTGCTGTTCTTGCAGAGAACCCAACTGGTTTCCAGCACCCATATTAGATATCTTACAACTGCTAATGGCTCTAGATCCAGGCAAGTTTATGCCTTTTTCATGTGTCTCCATT
>NW_021604591.1:5320519-5327778 GCF_004785775.1 Grammomys surdaster
GACTCTTCACAATACATCTTTTTCATCCTTCTCTGAAAACCCTTTCAAACTTTGTAAGCATCTCTTTCCCCCCAGAGCAAGCTTCTCTACAGCTTACAAAATGAATTGTGGTGCACCCATGTCCCCTTACAGGTATTTGCAGATGATGTACTGACATACAAGAAAAAACAGAAGCTTTTAACATCAATGAAACCAAGAATATTTGAGATTTCTCAGGAAAGACAATTTATGTAGGTCCCTCAGCAATTAAAGGCTGGTCAAAGAAAGCCAATTTTAAAATGGAAGTTTTTTCCTATATCCATAGTCCATGTAACTGTATGCTTTGCATGCAGCCCAGTTTATAGAAAAGAATAATAACCATAAATAGAATAAAATAAAAATAAAAGGGAAGATTCATCCAGAATGGCTGAATTATCTTAAAACCTTTAAAAAAAAAAAAGCATATATAGGATGCTGGCAAACTCCAGAACTCAACAGAACTTAGCCTTCATGCTGTTTTTCAATTATAAAAGTTCTTTTCGTTTTTCTCGATACCCATTTTCATGGATCGTTATCTTGCCAAGATATTACCGAATGAAATTATAGCTTTAAATGCTGAACAAGAGGAACAATCACTCTACCTTATTAGGGGAAAATGTGTCTTTTCTAGCCTTTATCTTTTTGACTCTCTTGTATCCTGCACCTGGGAGGGAGATTTTGGTGAGAGCATTGGAGTCATCCGAGGTTTCCCTCAGGTCTAGCCTTTGTTGGCTGTGAAATTTACCCCATTATGTGCTACACTGCTCTTTATTACCCACATTTGGCACTTTTCTCTATAATTCCTCCAAATAGACACAGGGAGCCATGTGTGGTATTCTTTAAAGGGAACAAATAGACGAGCTAATTGTTTTAAATGCCTCCAATGAGATAAGTGGCAGGGTGCTGGAATTGATCGTTTAATGAGCTATTTGCTGTCACAGAGAAGAGGAAACTCCAGCTGTAATTAATGTTTAGAGAATGCAAATGTTGTCATCTGAGAACAAGGTAAAAATATGATAATCCCATAGGCAACTTATGGTAAAGAGGTTCGACTGGCTTTCTACATAGTGGAGGACTGGATGCCTTTTTCCTCACCTAATTGAGTGTTGGCCTTTTTTTTTTATGTGGTGTTACTAGAGAATTAGTCAGGAACTTAATTCTGACTTACAAGCATTTTCACTTACAGAACTTTGGATGCCATTCCACTTGCTGTCAAAAGACAAATGGCTACCAAGTTCCTCATTCAGGGGCAGGCAATAACCCATTAAGCACTTAGTTCTTTTGTCAGGGAAGGGCAATTGCCCAGTGCTATTGCTGAATATGCAAGCTATGACATTGGTTATGAAGAAATTATGAAAACACCTGTTCACCATGAAGACAACCTGCAAGATCTGCACAAGCCTGGAGAGAGAGCTTCTTAATGTTATTTCTATTACACATACTTATTCTATGTGACATGATTAACAGGGAGAGAAGACAAAGTCATAACAGAACAAGAGCTTAGAGAAAAAGTGCATCTGTAAGTGGCTCCTTCACCTTTTTACTTTCTGACCATTATCTTAACGAATCAGATAGATTGATTGGCGCTGATTCTTGGTGAAACGTTGACTAAGATGATTATCGTTACCCACTGATGGTGCACCCTGCTCATTGACCATAAGAGCACCCGAGTTTGTGGTGTTCCCCAGAGAGAAAGTGTCCAACAAGAAGTGTAGACTGTTTAACACAGGGGCTTTGCTGACTGGCGAATTTGATTTTGCATTCTAACTGGATCAGTATAGTCAAGAAAAACCTGCAGAAAGCATCTAACATATTGTCAATAACTTCTAAGAACTAAAAAGGAGCACACATATGAATTCACCAAGATGGAGTCGGCATTTAGCAACTTGAGTGTTTGGCATTTTACACAAGGAAGTTCTATAAATCTTGGGGGCAGCCATTCCCTGGGGTGAACTTGGGATCTTACAGAATGTTAGTGTGGGTAAATGATGTTTGTATTATAGAGATTTTGAGTTTGAATATACATGCACTCATACATAAATATATACACATATAAGTCAGATACACATATACTTGGGAGAGAGCCAATTTTAAGACTATTTAAAGATATTTTAAAAATTTTTCATATAGGAGAAGTGCATTTACATTATTCCTTCTCCCTCTTTTCAATTCAGTTTCTCCTGTATCTCTATCCCCAGTTCTTTCTCAAATATATGGGCTTTCATTCTTTAATTATTACAGTATATAATATCTATTTATAAATACAACCAGCTGAGATAATTTAGTGTTGCTTGTACATGTTTAGGGATGCCCTTTGGGCACTGCCTAATCTATCAGGGTACTCATCCCTGGGAAAGATTGATTTTCTCTCTCTCTCTCAGCAACCATCCACTACTTATGGCTATTCCTCTACAGGAGTAGTCTTGTGAGAGTTCCTCCGTTCATATTGGCATGTCTGTTGATGCTGCCATCAGATAGGTCTTGTTGGATTTTCTGGGTGCAGCTCCCTTGTTATGGATAGAAGACACTATGTTACAGTAAACAGCTTGCCTGCTTCCTCAAGATCTAACAATCTTTCCACCTAATATGCAGGAGCAAGTTTTGATATATTTGAAATTCCACAATTTGGGGAGTAATTTTCTAGGAAATGCGAAGGATCACAAATAAAGGACTTAAGTAGGAAGGTTAGCCTACCTAAAATGAATCCAAAAGCAGATGAACTAAGTCCTGTTCGAACTCAACAGGATCTGATGATAATGAGGACACATTTGTCTTCTACTCAAAATCAGAGGACTCGTCACTTCCTACCTCAATTAGAGCATCTGGCTTCTATGCTCCACCACCTGGCACAGTGGTCATGCTTTTAAACTGACCTCTAGCTATGGCAAAAGAATTCAAGTTGAAATCTGGGCATTGATGTTTATTATAATACCCTCAACTTCAAAAGACATTTATAAGTGCATTGAAAATATCTCTTGAAATGCAGCTAGGAGTGGCTAAAAATTAAATTATCCTTTCATTTCTAGTGTTAAGGAAGGCTACAGACTCCTGAATCCATTCCAGTTTAACAGTGAAAAAGAAGTCCTGTTTCTACCTAAATTTTGTTAGGTATGGAAAAGGGTTGATGATATGCTAATGTGTCCTGTTGATCATTCTTGGAAATGAATGTGAATTGAGATATTCTAATTTTGCAATGTCTGAAGAAATTTAATATTGGGAGATAACTCCAAAAGAAAGTTGCCACCAAATAGGTTGCTGAAATAGTGTTTTTCAGATGGGTCTGGAGAATACAAGTATTTGGATTGAGAGATGTTTAGGATTAACTTTAGGACTTATGTTTTTATCTTTGAAAAAGTAAAATGAATATTGGAGTGATATAAATTTAATTTTTTAAGGAAAATAATTTAGTGAACAAAAGTATTAAGATATAATTTTATGATTTGAATCTAAAAAATGTCTCCTACAGGCTCTTGTTTTGAATGCTTATTGCCTAACGGGTGGTAGTGTCTTGTGACTCCATGAAATCTTCAAACAGTGAGGCCTGGCTGGCAGAGGTGGTTCTTGAGGGTCAGTCCTTTGAAGGCAATTTTAGCACATGATGCTCACTTCACTCTCTGTTTCTTGGCCATAAGAATATGATAATCTTCAGACATATTCGCACCACCAGGTGATGCTTACCACCAACTTTCGACACCGAGAGACAATGTTCCATTGTGGTGAATTTAAATTTGTAAGGAAGGACACTTTAATATGGAATAATGTGAGAAAATAAAATACGAGGGGCTAATGAGATGATTCAGAAGGTAATAGTGCTTATTACCTTCTGCACTGGGCTTGGGTTTGGTTCTCAAAACCTGTGTTGACAGCTCCCAACTCCTAATAACTCCAGCTCCAGGGAATCTGTTACTCTCTTCTGGCCTCGTTAAGCACCCATGTCTCCTTCTAGAGCTCAATAAATAGTGCTGTTGTGCCTGTGTTCTTTGAGATTTGAGGTACTCTTTCCAGATGCGTTTAAGTGCTGTGATGAATTACCGGGTAAATGCCTTTCAGTTAACACACACAATGAAAAAAAATAGAACTAGTGTGTTTCTTCTATTTTGGTTATAATAGATATATGTTCCATTAACTGTAATATCACTAATCCTGATTAATTTTTTTTGAGATACCCTAGAAGATATACTTAATTAGGTGACTTATACTACTGGTTAAAATTTTTAAATCAATTTTTAAATGTTTATTATTTTTGTGTATATATGGGATAGGACATATGTTTCCTAAGGTGCAGTTAGGGGTCAGAGGAAATTTTACAGGAGTATGTTCTCTTCTACCACAATATGAGTCCCAGCGTTGGACTCAGGTTATTGAGTATGCCCTGAAACACCGGTGAGCCATCTTGCCTGCCCTATCACTGGTTTTAAAATATGAATGATAAGGTAGTAGTTAAAACAGTACAAACTAACAAGCACAATGAAGAAATTTTATTTAAATGTATATTTGGTGGGATTTATAAGAATTACTTAAGTATTAGGGAAATATTAGGTAGATGAGGGAAGTAGCTAAAAATGTTTATACTTGTTTAGTTGTTTAAAATTCTCTTTAAAGTAATTTTCAAACTATAGATATATGCAAGAAAATTGCTAAACTGTTCTTAAATATTTTTAAAGTATGTCTTTAGTGCCATAGACTTGGCTCAGTGGATACTTGCTGACAGGCCTGATGAATTGAGTTTGATCCCTAGGATTTAAATTAGGAAAAGAGAGAACTGATCCCACCAGTTGTCTTCTGACCTGTAAATATATGCTATAGCACATGTACACATACCCACTCATGATAAAATAAATATAAAATATGCTTTTAAATGTCTATACAATCTATAATGGGCACTTATTTTGCCTGTACATTGGATTTATAATCATGCTTACCTAACAATTGGAAGATGAGAGAAGAATAAATAGTTTGATAATTTAAAAATAAATAGAGAAGGTCCTGATGCCTTCACATGCAGAGGAAAGCAAAATAAGTGATGCAGATAGTGAAACTCTGCTTTGAAGAGAGGGAAGCTCAGTGCAGTCTCAAGAGTCTCATGAACTTCAAGAAGAAAGTGTTTAAAGGTACCCAGCCTTTCCAGAATGGGAATGGGATTCTCTGGTGATAATAAAAAGGGCAGAGTCACTTTAAATCAACAATAATGCTTTCAAAATGAGAAGATACCTTTTTTGTGGAGTTGTGGAAAATGTTATCCTTCCTATGAAGATGTCAGCCTGTTTTATTGATTTATACTTTCCTGTTTATTGTTCCCTAAGTGTGGAAATAGGCCTCTTTGATTGAACTTGCTCAGGACTGAAAAAATGACCTCATTCCTTTGTAAGTATTAGTCACATTTTAATGGGGACATATTCAATGTTTGCACAAGAACTCCGGAATCTCCTGAAAACATTAGCATCACACATGGGTGAATTTCAATTACCGCTGGAGCCTCCGATTCAGTGCTTTTCTTATATTATGATCATGAATGAAGGTGAGTTTCAGATGGTCGGTGCCTAAAGGTATTGAGGTAACCAACCAATGCTGTTTACTTTCTCTGTATGTCCTTTGTGTTCTTAATTGCTCCTATTTCTAGTGAGCAAAATGTCTGACTCCAAATTATGCTAAATTTCGGAAGGTCGTAGAGATAGATGTCTCAGCAGTTAAGAGCATTATTTCTCTGGTAGAGGATTCCAGTATTTCTTGCTCTCTTCTGACTTCCAAGAACACCGTATGCACATACTCAGATATATGCAGGCAAATCCTCATACAAATAAAAATAAATAAATCTCTAAAGCTATATGCTGAGCTTTGAAAACTTGACTTCATTATCTGTATAATTATGTCTTTCAAAGAGTTCTCTGTGATCACCTCCCATTGGGGATATGAGGAGAGTGAAGCCAAAATGAAAACCAGGGATTCAAATTAAGTCTCAGGAAACAGAAGAAAAGGCAGTAAAGAAAGGGTTGAAGATAACCAACTCAAGAAAGGAGCCTAAGTTAAGCTCATCAAATGCCTGCTAGGAAGCTAGGCTTTCAGAATGTCTGAGGTGATCCTGATCACATGATGTGAGCTGACATGATCCTAAATCACATGACATGAGACTCTTGCTTCATACTACAGGTAGCATGAGCTTCAAAGATGCTTTGAAGTATTATTCTGAGTTTGGCAGGAGGTACAGATCAACGAAAGACTTCAGAGCCCATTAGGTTGTTCTTAGGAGCCCTCACTTCACCTGCTATACTTTCTTTGTTAAGCCAGTGATGGTGATACTTTATATAGCTAGTTTGTGTTACATCAATCACAGTGTTGAAGGAGGTCAGGTGCCTCATCAAAGAAGACGGTTGTGAATGAGTCTACTCACACAGATGAGATGGCACAGCTCTTCCCTGAGAGTCATTTTCTTCATTTGTACAATCAGGTCTGATGAGCCTGGCTTCAAGAAGCAAGTGAGGATGAGATCAATAGTGCAACCAACCAACCAACCAACCAACCAACCAACCAACCAACCAACCAACCAAGAGTCAAACAATAAGTCCACAACTAGACCAAGGAATAGCCAACTACCACTAAGAGAAAACAAATAAATCAACTAACCAATCAAGTTATAGGAACGAATTAACAACTAACCAGCCAACTAATACGTGACAGCACTAAGCAAACAAACAAACACAGCAAGAAATGCAATGCAAAATGTTTGTTTTAGGAGAAATTGATAATTAAAGTAGATCATGGAGAAATTGATTATGGGAGGGTACCAGGAAAGAAACTGGTCATGTTTTCATGTGTGGCTTCAGATGCTTTGAGGTAGTATATTCATGGCAGGGACTGAGTAAGATTCTACACATATCATAAGAAACCGATTTGCCATTTGAGGTGTAGAGAAAGGTGGGAATGTGAAATCAGAGTGTGGTAAACTTTTGCTTCCTAAAGCAGCTGTTTGCCCAGGTGAGGAGTCTGTGTGGTCTTATGAAGGAAGCTGTTTGCTTAGATGTGTGACTGTTTGCTTGCACATATTCATTCATCTTTAGGAATTTTCTGAAGCAAATAGTGCAAGTGTCTTCTCCCTCTCAGGCTAAAATGTCTTGGGAGAGATGGAAAAGGCATATTGACACAGGTGCTCTCTATTGTAAGAACAGGTAGTTAAGTATTGTAAATTCAAATGGTTTCAGGTCTCAAAGGAAGAAAATAAGGCTTGGTTTTGTGTACTTAGGAAT
>NW_021604591.1:5337778-5350310 GCF_004785775.1 Grammomys surdaster
TGTGTGTGTGTGTGTGTGTGTGTGTGTGTGTGTGTGTATGTGTGTGTCTGTGTGTGTCTGTGTGTGTCTGTGTCTGTGTGTGTCTGTGTCTCTGTGTGTGTGTGTGTGTGTGTGTCTGTGTGTGTGTGTATGACCATCGATTCTGGGAGGTAATTACTCTTAGTCTAGGTATCAAGAACCTGTGTGAATATATATTAATTCATCTACATACAGAAATCTTTAATAAAAAACCTCTTTGTATGTATGACGTGTTGAAGTACATGCACATTCATGAATGTGGGTGTGGATGAGCATGGGCCCAAGCATGAATGCAGAGGTGCCAGTATCAATCCCTCACTTCCAATTTTTATTCAAGGTAAGGTCTTGTGTGTTTTGCTGGTATGCATGTCAGGCTGGCTGGCCTGCAAGCTTCAGAATCCTTTCCTTTTGATTGATAGACTAAACCATTTTCCTTTTAACAAGATCTTGCCTGCATCCATGGTGGTGGGCGGGGATCATCTGAGGACACAGTTACTCAAAGAGAGCTATCATGGAGCCCATTTTGAAGTCTATCCACCTATACAGTTTTTGTGATAAATTTATTATTTCATTTACTCATTTGTTGATCTTTTCATAAACTATTCACTGCCCACATTCCACGCTCCATGACTTTTAAAGGTGCTATGGATATGTGAGTAAACTATATACACATGGATTCTGCTACAGGTGACCTTACAATCCTTTCAGTTTATAGATTTTTTTCCCCATGCATTTCTTACAGTCACCTCTGTAACTCACCCAAGACACACCATGAGGGGAAGGTAGCTAAAGTAAGCCTCGTAGAGAAGAGACATCTCTTCGCTCAATTTGACAATTGAAATATTTTTAAAATATGGACTCTACCAAAATAGCATTTGTAATTACAAAATTCTTATTTACTGATCTTAAAAGTATATAAAAAGAAAAAGTCAATAAATTCAGTATTGTTTAAATTTTATTTCATTTATTTTTATTACTTTTTTGCTAAGTGCTTATATTTTTATCAGTTTTGTTTTTATTCTCCTCTCATACAACACATCCTGACTGAAGTTTTCCATCCCTCCACTTCTAGTCCCCACCCCTTCAACCCCTCTCCTCCAGATCCATTCCTCTACTATGTCCCTTCAGAAAAGGGCAGGCCTCCCAGTGATATTCACTGAACATTGCATTACAAGTTGCAATAAGCCTAGTTATAAACCCTTTTATCAGGGCCTGCTAAGGCAATTCAGTAGGGGTCTCAAGGTCAGGTGAAAGATACTCCCCCTTTTAGGATTCCCACCCCACCCCAAATCAGCTTGTATAAGGTAACCTATACCCAGAAAAACAAAAATGGCATGTGCTCGCTTAAGTTGATATACGATATTAAGTCAGGATAATCATACTACAATCTATAGACCCAAAGAGGCTAAGAAACAAGGGTGGGGGGGGTGCTCTAAAGGAAACACATGGGTATTTCTGGTAGGGGAAATAGAATAGGTTATTTTTTTAGGTGAACTGGGAGTTAGTAGTCATGTGAATAAGAGGGATCAGGTGAGGGGGGCATCAAGGGGGAAAGTACAGGGAGGGAAAAATAGAATTGGAGGACATTCGGGGACAATGTAGAAACAGTACAATAGAAACGCTCAGCATTCTACAATGGTAGCCCAAGCAAAAACTCCTAGTAATGAAAAATATAGACCCTGAACCATCCATCTTCTGTAGCCAGGCAACTTCCAGTAGTGGGACTGGGACTTCAACCAGCCACAAAACCTGAAACCTACAATCTATCTTTCCTGCAAGGTGTGTGAGTGTGTGTGTGTGTGTATGTGTGTGTGTGTGTGTGTGTGTTTGGGAGGGGGAAGGCAATGAATGGAGGCACAGAAGCTGTGGGAGTGGCCACCAAATGAATGGCCTAATTTGAGGTACTCACCATGAAAGGAAGCTCACGTCCAATATTTTATTTATTTAATTTATTCATTTGACGTAATGTATGTATATTTCATAAACAGGAGTACATTCCAGTAGGAAGAATGGTTGCTAATTTTACAAGGCATGTTTGGAATACTTATAGATTTGTGGAGATTTCTTCTCAATATTCTGTTGATATCTGAGACATTCGTAAACACAGGAATTATTTCTTTAGCGGGACAAAAATTTTTTTTCCAGTAAAAGTTAACCCTGGAAAGTAAACATTTTGAATTTGAACTATGTCCTAGTATCAGTTTTGTTACTGTGATAAAAATAGCCTGCTTAGGAAAGAATATGTTTCAGCTCATGATTCCAAGTTACAGTCTATCACAGCAGAGATGGAAAGACAGGAACTGGGAGTCAGCTAATCATAGCCATAGTCAAGAGCAGACAGAAAAGTCAACACAATCATATTTACTTGTACTTAATGCCCTCTGTATGTACACTTACACAGTCCAAGACCCACAGCAGGGAATGGTGCAACTCACAGTGGGCAGGCTTTCCTACTATAGTCATTGTAATAAACAACAACCTCCAGAGTCTTGTCCATGGCCAATCTGATTAAGACAATCCCCCATAGACACACTCTTCTAGACCATCTAGACTCAAGATGACAATGGAAACCAACCAGCTCAGACTTTAATAAACACAATATAACAGAAACAGCAGGAAGGTACAATTTTCTTGGATGACTGCAGACAATGAAAAAAAGAATATCAGTGCAAAAATTATAATACAGCACTAAATTGTTCCCCACCTATAGTCTCAGATGCCACATGTAGTATGCATCTTCTGGGGGTTGAATGGTGCAGAAGGCAATCACCAAAATGATATTGTGTGTGGATATTCCTAGCCAAAATTACCCTTGTGATTAGCTGGTACTTACACCTGATCATTACTTGCAACTACTTAAGCACCTAAAGATTCAAAGCAATAAACAAAGCAGCAGAGAACCAGGAAAACGAAAGAAACCCACTTCAGACAGATGAGCATAATTACTCTATCCAGAAAGTGACATCAAAGTGACAAAACACACTTGAAACATAGATGTTTTTGTAACCCACCTTCTGCTTGTACACACCTGTGCACTTTGTTAATGGCTCCATATGCTTAATCAAAAGAAATCTAATTGCCTTAATTTACTTCATCCAAAAGTAGAAGAGTAAATTATATGTTTAATTATAAACTTTCCACTTTGGGCAGCTATAATTAATGACTCAAGGAATTGTGCAATAAGCCAAGAGCAAGCTTTTATTACTCTTGAGGTACCCGAACAACACGAGTGTTTCAGAGCCAGTCAGATTCTATTAGGACAAGAATCAAAATGCCTACCTGAGACATTAATCATGAAGCACCTCTGAGTGGAGAGGCTTTTAATTATATATGAGGCATACTCTCCACATAGACTGTCTGCACCCTGGGCTGGTAAGAAATGATCTCTTCTAAGTAATGATGACACGACGATTTTTCTCTTTAATTTATTTTGTAGGCATGTGTTTGAATGACACCTCAAATTTCTTTAAAAAGAAAAAACCAAATTTAAGTTATTTTTAATTATGGGTGAGTGTGTGTCTGGGTGTGGGTATATTTAAGTAAATGCGAGTGTCTTCAGTAGCCAGAGATGGCAAATCCCTGCTGCAACTGAAGATACAGGTAGTTGTGAGCAGCCTAATGTGGATGCTGGGAACTAAACTCAGATCCTCTGAGTTTAATACTATCACAGTTAGATTTTTTTCAGCTTGACTCAAACTGAGAAGAATGAATCTCAGCTGAGAAGAGTGAATCTCAGCTAAGAAATGGCCTACATCATACTGGCCTTTGAGTATATCTGTTGGGCATTTTCTTGATTTGATTGGTGTGTGAGAGTCCAGCCCTCTGTGGGCAGGTGAGTATGGACTGTAAGAAAGAGAGCTGAGTAGGGCAGGAGAAGCAAGCTGGTAAGCAATGTTCCTCTATGATCTCTGCTTCAGTTCCTTCCCTGACTTCCCTCAGTGATGGGTTGTAACCTATAAGCAGAAGTAAACCTTTTCTGCCTTAAGTTATGTTTGGTCATGGTTAACAGTAACAGAAAATAACTAGGACACAGTCATAAGCACTGGACCATCTCTCCAGCCCCAGCACCTCAAATTCCTACACTCTCATTAGCATCTCTCTCAGTCTGGGGCATGGGAAATTCCCATCCAAAACACTTCTTAGAAAGTCAGACCCTTTTGAGATTGCCGTCTAATATGTGTGTTCTAGAACTGACAAATGGATTGACAGTAGTCTCCTTCTAGAGACTTAGATGCTGCTTCTCTGTATATCTAGGATCACACTGCTAGGAAGAATCACATCTCTCTGCCATGTTGAGAATGACCACAGAGTTTCTTTTAAAATCTTGACCCTCTTATCTCTTCTATGACAATGTACACAAATTGGGACCCCACTATTAAAAACTGAGTCATTTTATAAAAGAGTGAGAGATTCAGTCCAACCTCTGAACACAAGAGTATGAATTGATTATGTGTTGCATGGTTTGCCTATTTTGTTGTAACTACTACTACTATGTCATGGACATAGTATTGGCTAATGAACAAAGGTGGTCTGGATTTGTATTCCAACTGCATCACTAACTGACTGGGGAACTGTCAATAAATTACTTCAACACCCCGAGTATTAATTTCTTCCTGCACCTGCAAGGTAAGAGTCTTAAAAGTCCTTTGCAATTAGTAACACCAATGTAGCGAGGAAAAAGAAACTTTCAGATGCATATTATGTGTGGGGCTTTCAACAACTGTTATGTATATAAACATGTGTATGCCATTCTACCCAAGTGGAGGGCTGAAGACTACTTTCTGAAGTAAATTCTAGCTGGCCTTCCTGTGGGAATCTGTGTTTGAACTCAGGTCCTCAGGCCTGTGATCAAAAGACTGCTGACTGAGCCTGAGCCGTGTAATGAGGTTGAGAACACGCATCTTAGCTCAGAGAATGATATGATTTTAAAGTTCAACTTCCATTGAATGACTCGTCTATGGTCTATGGATGAGTCTCATCCCCCCACCCCCACCCCCAGCTGCTACTACAGTCCCTGTCACTGTTCTAGGAAGCCGCCATTTTCATCTCAACACCCGGGTTCACTTCTAGTTCATTGTTCTCATTTCCCTTGGCTAATGAAAAACACCTAGAAGATGACGGGATATTTGTAAAGATGCCAGGGATTTTTACTTAACTCTTCCTTTTCTAACTGACTGTGGGTCTGGATGTGACTGTGTCTTACACCATGGTCCTTGTAATTGTTTGATTAAGAATGGCCCCCACAGGCTCCTATATTTGAATGCTTAGTCATCAGGGAGTGACACTATTTGGGATGATTCAGAATGTTAGGAGGTAAGGCCTTGTTGGAGGAAGTGTGTTATTGGGGATGGGCTTTGAGATTTCAAAAGTCCATGCCAAGCCTTGTTTTTCTCTCTGTTGACAGAAGAGGATGTAGTTCTTAGCTACTGTTCCAATACCATGCTTGCTGTCATGCTCCCTGCCATGATGATAATGGACTGAACCTCTGAAACTGAAAGCCAGCCTCCAGTTAAATGTATTTTTGAATAAGAATTGCCATAATCATGATTTTCAAAGCAGTAGAACATTATGGCAATTCTTAAACTTGAACATACCTACCTCAGAATTACGTGAACATTTTGTTTCTTTTAAACAGATTCTGAATCCTACCCTCCAATTTTCTGTTCCCATGTGTGTGGAGTGGAGATCAAGAATTTGCATTTGTAGTGAACTCTATCAGGAGATGGTGACCCCAATCTAGTAGTATCTCCCACAAGTGTGCAGTTCAGCCCTTCCTGCATGGCTACTGCTCTTCCGTTGGTCGTTGGTCATTTTTGTCCTGGTTTCATTTTGTCCTGGTTGATGTGATAAAATATGCTGACAAAGTTATCTCAGGGAAGAAAGAGGTTTATTTCAGCTCACAATACCAGGTAACAGTCTATCACGGTGAGAAAGACAAGACAGGAACTTCAAATCGCTACTCCAATCACACTTAGAGTCAAAAGCAGAGAGAAATGAATGCATATATATTTCCCTTGCTTGCTTGCTTACCTGCCTTCAGTTCACATGATGCCTTCTCATATAGTTTAGAAACCCTGCCTAGGGTATGGTGCTACCCAGAGTTGGTTGGGATTTCCCATGTCAGTTAACTTAAGACGCCCCCCCGCCCCCGACAGATATGATCACAAGCCCACCCAGTAGAGGTAGTCCTTTATTAAGTCTCTTTTCCCAGGTGACTGATTCTACATTGTATTAAGTCGACAATTAAAACTATCACAGTTCTCTTCAGGTTTAAATGAGTAGCAGTACCCCTCTGTGGCCCTACATACTGTGCTATAATCCTCTTTAGTTTTCTCCTGAGGGACTTGTCTATTCTTCCAGAAACAAATCTTCCATTAAATTGTTTCCCACCAAGCTCTTTAAGTGTGCCATTTTTTCCCTTTATGAGCCTGAAGTGATACAGTAGGTTAAAAATAACCCAAGATAGAGATTTCCAAAGAAGTATTCTCCAAATTGTTGTGTTTTAACTGGTTTTAAGGTTTCACACTTTTATGCCACTTAGTCCAACTTCACAAATTCAATTGAGAGTACTGAAGTCTTAGCATGTACTCAACTTTGTTGTAAATATTTTTTCACAAATGATACAAAACAACAGCAAAATTTATACTACTCTAGATACTTTTCATATCACATGTATTGCCTGTCTGTGAGTGGAAATCTGAATTGGACTGTGACTTCTGCAGTGGGTTTCTGAAATAGAAGTATCTCTGTTGCTAATGTATGTTAGTGCATCATGTTTCCAACATGGGTACTTTGGTAATTTCTAAATTACACAGCGTAAACAATTCTATTACTGTCAAAAGACTTACTGCATTTTCTGGAATATTGCCTGGATTTACTAAATGATTAGGATTGAAATGTTTGGAAGGGCTGAAGAAACGGCTTCATGCTTAAGTGTGCTGCCACTTCTTGGAGAAGATCAGAGTTACATTCCCAGAATTCACACCAGGCAGCTCAGAGCTGCCTCAAATTCCAGCACCAGGGGATTAGATGCCCTCTACTGACTTCTATGGGCGTTGCACTCATGTGCACATAACCACACATAGACACACCCATGTACATATAACTAAAAACAAAATAAATTGTTAAATATTGTTTGGAAACTTCAAGATTGGTGTTTAAGTATCTTTGAAAAGAACTCATCTTTAAATCTCCACTTGTCAACTTTGTTTAGCATTATGAAAATATTTTACCTCTGATAAACATCTCTTTTTCCTTCCTAGGGAGTGAGCCTGCTTATTGTTAAAGGTTATTCTTAACTAGTCTCCTGTGGACTGTTCTGAGCAAAAATGAGTAATACAGAAGGAGAGAAAAAAACCCTCTTCAGATGCAGCTGGTGTGAGAACAGCAGAGGTCAGCTGTGATGTCTGTGGGGTGAGAGGAGACAGAATGCTCTACAGACACCAGGTCAACTGTCATCACAGCAGGAACCCAACATCTCCCACACCTAAGACTCTTCTCTCTTGTGGGGTCACTTTGTGGAACTTTGAAGGATGAATCTGTACCATCAAAACAAAATCTGAAGACCAGAAAGTCACATTGTTTTTCAAAGTAAAGTGAAGATATAGCAACAGCAATAGAAACCTTTCATCTCCCAAGTCTTAGTTGCAAAAACCCCACTCTCTCCTGGTTCTGGCATCCTTTTCTCAGATCAGTCAATTGGTAATTACTGTGTGAAGGGAAGGGGAACTGTATAGAGGTTTTGAATATAACATCGGTGCCTGTTGTGGCAAAGTGTAAGACTAGAATTTATGATTAGCGACTATGGAGGATAAACAATATTTGAGAAAGGGGAACAAGTGCATATAACTTGGATTTTAGAATACATGTTTGCTTCACTTAGAGAATGAAATTTAAGCCTTTAAAAATTCCTTTCTCTGTACAACTGGTGTTACAACCAAAATGTATGTTTCTTGAAAAAATAGCAAAATATATGTGTTGTAGTAAGACTCCTCTTGCTGTGATAATTACCACAACTGAAAAAACTTGAGGAGGAAAGGGTTTAGTTCTTTTTATAGCTTGCAGTCCATCATGAAGGGAAGTTGAGGCAGGAACTGGAAGCAGGAAGCTGGATAAAGACCAACCAGAGACCATAGAGAAATGTTGATTACTGGCTTGCTCTTCTATGGCTTTCTCAACATTCTTTCTTGTATGCACTAGGACCAGCTGCTCAGGGTTGGTTTTACCTACAGTGGGCTAGGATCTCTCACACAGATCATCAGTAAAAAAATACCCATAGACATGCCCATGGGTCAATCTGATGGAGGCAACTCTTCAACTGACATCTCTTTCTAGAGGACTCTGTCTTGTGTCAAGTTGATCACTAGCTAGCACAATGTGTCATGAAAATCTGATCTCTGGGATTTGGAGAGATGGCTCAGTGATGAAGAGTTCATATTGTAGTTATAGAGGACCTCAGTTCAGTGCCCAGTGCCTACATTCTGCAGCTCAAAACCACCTGTTACTCCAGCTCCAGGAGATCCTATGCTTTTGGACTCCACAGGCACCTGTGTTCACGTGCACACACCACTTTCTACATGTATGTTATTGTAATTAAAAACAAAACCAAATAAAAGCATGGCTTCTAAAGCACACAGTGAAGCATCAGATCTTAAAGATCAAGTTACCATTCATTTTAAGTTCTAGGAATTGGAAAACGAAGCCACTGTGTGAGCATTCTATTATTTTAACTATTTTTTTTGTGGGTTTTGCCAGTGCATGTCTTGTAGAAATAAAAATTGAAAAAATACTGCTTGCTGTTTATTAGAAATTTAGTTTTCCTTTAAAGTAAAATATTTAGGTTTATTATTTGTGTGTGAGTTTGTGTCTACAGGTATGGAAACGCATATGCCCCAGCCTGCAAGTGCAGATCTGAGGACAACTTAGAGGGGCTGATTTATCTTCTATCAATATGTGGGTCCTGGAGATGCAACTAAGGTCACCAGGCTTGGTAGCAAGTGAGTTTACCCACTAAGATATCTTGCTGACCCCTCTAAAATTATAATGGAATGTTCCTCAATACGTATGTCTCTGGGACATTCTGAATACTTTGTTTTAAACTTTAAGTCAACCTTATCCTAATTTATTTGACTATAGCAGGTTGTATTATGCACTATTTGGAGTAAATAGCTTTTAGCCTAGTAGATTCCCAGAATTCCTGGGAATATACATTTAGGAATTATTTCCTATATGTCTAATATATTTTTATTTAGTTAGTTTAAAAACTGGCACATGAACGTTTACAAGTAAAATTATCTACATTTGTAAAATAGTTCATAAATTACCATGCTTTAAAAAGTAATTATTAGCAGGTTCAATTTGACATTCTGATTTGTCCAAGAAATTCTTAATTACCATTTCCTTCTATAAGAGAAAAAATCATACTGTGCCTAATAAATAACTTGATTCTTGTACTATTGTCTCCAATATGATGCCAGTAAATTTGCCAATTACTTACATTATAAACTGGATACTAGGACCAGCAAGATTTCAACAACAGAGGAGTTTGCTACTCCTCTGAAGGTCTGAGTGTGATTCTCAGAACCCACATGGTAGAAGAACTTTCACAGGGTGTCCTCTGATCTCCACATGTGACATCGCGGAGATGACCAATATTCACATACACACATAGAGCACACAGGTGTACATTATATGCATGTACCGACATACTCTCTCACACATATACATGCACATAAATATGCAAAACACAAGCATTATATGAATGGATCTTCCCCGTATAATGTCCAATTAAGGCATGTTTTTCACAATTCATTAACAGGCAAATAAAAACTTAAAAACATAATTATCACTGAAAAAGTGTACCTTTTTTAATACTAATGAACAGTAGTAAACAACCATACTTTGTGCTATATAAGAGCCAAGTCCAAAGCTAAACTATGCTGAGAGTCAACACTTGCTCTGCATCTTTAAGGGGAAATGCTTGTGTGGGGAGCACATGCCAGCTTCGCTTTTGCTATTATTCCCTAAACAGCTCAGTGTAACAGCTATTTGCATAGATTTGCATAGCACTGGGAATTATAAGTGGTCTAGAAGTAATTGAAAGCACATGGGTGGATGTGTGTAGGTTGCTGGTAAATGTAGAATCGTCTTAGAGAACAGTCCTAACATCTTCACCCTGATAATTTGCAGGCTTCACGGGCCCAGTCTCCTTTTCACACATTGGGATTCTCATCTTCAACTATTTCATTACTATTTATGAATGGTAGGCTTTAATAAATATAATATTTTTCATTCATTTTTTGAGGATTTTATACATACGTAAGATATATCTTGGTCATTTTTAATCCACACCCTTCCCTACACCTAACTTGCTCTGGATCCAATTCCCATTCCCCTGGTCTCCTCCCAACCTCATTTCTGCTGACTAGGAAAGCCTGAATGTATTAATTCCCACTGTTTCAGGGAGAAAGGTTGCTCAACTATGGCTGCTACTTTTTGTTACAATTTATAATCTACTTTTAGCCTTGACAATCCTATACATGTGTATGGAATAGGAAATAAGAAAGATCATATCCAGCCCTCCCCTCTTTCAGCTTCTCCCTACCATATCCCTTCCAACATGCCCTCTTCCTAACTTCACGTCTTTAAAAAAAATGATCTCACTTAGTTCAATTGGTATTGCCCATATGTCCCTACATATAACAATGCATACAATCCAGTAGTACAAATCCAGTAGTAAACTGGTAGGAACCCCACCAGTGGAAGCATTCATTCTCAAAAAATGAGTCTTCCTTCTACAGCAAGTATTACCTACCAGTAGCTGCTCAGTGAGGGATGAGAGTAGAGAGCATATCCTGTAGGTTTGCTAAGATTCTGACTGGATATGTCTGGTGCAGATTTTGAACAAGGAACCATATCTGCTGTGAGTTCATGAGTCAATGGTCTTATTATGTCCAGAAGACAGAATTTCATAGGCTCCCTCCCCTATCCTCTGGCTCTAACATTCTTTATACTGAGATGATACTCTCTGAGCTTAGGGGCAGCCAGGAGAGGTTTGATAAAGATGGCTTATTCAGGATTCAAAACTTAGTTACTCATTCCCAAAACTTTGGCCAAGTATGCATCTTCATGTTGATTGCCAATTGGCTGCTACTTATATTTTGGTAGAGCTATACACCATAAAATAAAAAAAAAAAGCCCCATTGTACAGGATTAGGGCTTTTAGCCCTGCCCCCCATTCCATTTTTTGTCATTCTATTCTTTGAAAGCTGTTGGGACTTCAGAACAAAGGCATGATCTTATCTTACTTGCAAGGGATGTACAGGGCATTAGGACATATATCAACACACACACATGCACACACACACACACACACATATAAACACACACACACACACTCATACATATCCCTACACTTAAGACCAAATATAGACAGAGGTAGCCACTGGAAAGAGGAAACAACAATTTGAAATGGCAAAGATAACTATAACTATATAACTATAATAAGAGAGCTTTACTTTCTCCTATATCTTAGCAAATGGAAGTGTTTTAGGAGGAGATTTGGGTTGGAGTGAAGAGGATGTAGGAAAGAGAGCCACACTGGTGAGGTAAGCATATCTTCCCAGTAGGATAAATGTCAAAGCTCAAGTGGGAGGGATCCCCTCAACAGAGAAGTTTTGTAGAATAAATCAGCAAAGGCAAAGTGAATTTGTGATATTAAGATTTCTTGGGAATGACCCATCTTTTACATCTTAACCATAGAAAGAGATATTAGCAAAAGTAAAAACAGAAAAAAAATCACAGAAAGGAAAACAAACTATACCTAGGGGGAGGCTGTGTTGTACCTAGTTACTTTCTAGATCAGCCCCCGAAAGAAATAATAACCGTAGTATAATAGTATTTTCCCTTTCTTGTTTACTTAGATACATACATTGTTGAGTGCTTATAAATTTGATCACTCAGACAGGTCCTTTGTGGTTTACATAGAGGAAAACCACCAGGAGTACAGGTTTGCATACCTGATGCCCCTTCTATGCTCATGGAAGTGAGGCCTGTGAGGCTGTTTCATCTTAGCCACACACTCTGCTATGCTATCAGAGACTATATGGAAATCTGGCCAGCAACACTGATCGCCTTAGGAAATGTATCATGGCTGTGCATTGCTTATGTTGAAGCCAAAGGGAAATGAGAGCATTCTAGAAGCATTAGTCTATCTGATGCAATCTCCTTCAATCAGGTTGTTTAGAAGTATGCTTTATAAAGTTAGTTTTTGAAAACAAAGTGTGGCCGGATTTTAACCCCAAAGATTGATGTTCCTATTTTCTGCAAGAGTAGAGAATTGTCACCAGTACACATTTCTATGTTACTTCTTGTTCATTTATTTTATACAAACACACACGCACACGCACACACACACACACACACACACACACACACACAGAGAGAGAGAGAGAGAGAGAGAGAGAGAGAGAGAGAGAGAGAGAGAGAGAGAGAGAGAGAGAGAGAGAGAGAGAGA
>NW_021604591.1:5350320-5360226 GCF_004785775.1 Grammomys surdaster
AGAGAGAGAGAGAGAGAGAGAGAGAGAGAGAGAGAGAGAGAGAGAGATTCATTCTTTGAGAATTTTTTACATACATAAAATCCATTAGAATCACATCCACTGTATCCCCCACTCAACTACCACAGATTCAGAAACTAAAACGGAGGCCATGGAAGATACTTTTCGCTGGATTGTTTCCCAAGGCTTGCTCAGCCTGCTTTTGTCATATAGCTCAGGGCCACCTACAGTGGGCTGGACTCTCCCCACATCAATCATCAATCAAGAAAATGCTCCATAGACTTGCCAATGGACCAATCTGGTGGAGACAATTCTTCAGTTGACGGTTGGTTTTTTTTTTCAGTGAAGTTGACAAAAATATATCTAGTATACCCATGTATGTATGTGAACACACATAAACACAAACAAGTATACACATTAGATCATACTTTACAGGCTAGTTTGTTTTTTTCTCTTATGATCTAGCACATAGTTTCTTTAAATACTGTAAATTAAATAATAATTTCTCTAAATTTTTGTAAATGCCAAATATCACATGTTGTTTTTTAATTGGATAAGTGTGCAAAACAGCAAGTTTTGTGTAAGATTCCCCAAATCTGCATCCTATGCTGCTTCAAAGATTTCAGGCTGAGAGACCTTGACCACACAAATTATCTTTAGTTTCTTTTTGAACACATAGTATATTTCAGATCCAAGATCCAACATCGAAGAAAGGTACACTGATGTGAATTTGACATAGTAGTGTTTCTCTACTCCATTTACTCTGACTCCAAAACATCTTATAGCACTGGTCTTTTCTCAAAGAGAACAAGCAGGTAAGTGTGCTGAATTACCTCCTTGTTTTCTGATTGAGTAGACTTAGGCAGACACACCACTTCAGAGACTGTTAGGAATACATTTTCTTCTTCTCCTCCTTCTTTTATACTTTGACTCCCTGTCTTAGTCATCCTTCTCCCTCCTTTCTCTCCTTAGATGCTCCTCTTCTTCATATTTTAGCCACTAACCTATTTTTTGAGACCCTCATCTGATTTTCAAAAGAGTTTATTTATTTAATGTGTGTAAGTGCTCTGATAGCTTATCTGCATGCATTCCACATGGATGCCAGTGCCCGTCATGTCCAGAAGAAGGAGCTGCATATACTGATTCTAGTTATAGATGGTTGTAAGCCATCTGAGATGAGTTCTGGGAACCAAACCCAGGTCCTTTGAGAGATGAACAAATATTCATAATCACCAAGTCATATCTCTAGCTCCATTGGAATTTTCATATGAAAGATACTTTACATGTTTTCTGCTATATTTCTGAAATAGATCATCAAACAGACATGATGATTTAAACGTGAGGATCAAGTATATGTGAAGTTTGTGTTAAATTACCCTAACATCTATATATTTGCTAGTTTCTTATTCTCACTTAATCTTGGTATTCCTGTGAGTGTGTGTGTGTGTGTGTGTGTGTGTGTACGACTGTTCCATGCAAGATAAGTCCTAATAATGAAAACATTTTGTGTCCTGGAAAATATGTCATCCGCGATTGACCAAGTTTTACTTTGGGCACATAATGTTAATCTATTTCTATCAATTTGGGGATTGATCTGTTTCAAATTGAATTAGTACCTGCTTAGATTCAACTGTAATTCTGAAGTCTTAACAAGAATTCTTCCTGATAGTTGGATCATAACATCCAATTTTGGAGTCCACAGTATCATGTTTTCCTCAAACTCCTCTTTGGTCTTCAAGTCCTCAGTGTTAGTTTCTACAGACTTAGTTACTATGAGCTGAACTTCCCATGATTCAGCAGGCAATCCAAGCTGAGATCAGGATCAAAATGCTTGATTTTTGCTCCTTAATCCTTTCTGAGACCTTGACACGCTGAGCCCCGAGGTAGACTGGAGATCCACTTACTCTCTTTCTAGATCTGAAAAGTTCTCAGAGTTCTGAAGGTTTGCTTTGCTCCTTAGTTACTTCTGTGTGCTCAACTTTTGAACACATGCACCTCTGTCTCCTTCAAGATAATCAAAGACCTTAAGGGAAAAGAGCAGCAGGGAACGTCAAATTCACATCAGTATCTTTCTTCAATCTTGGATCTTAAAATAATGGCTGCAAAGCTTCGTGAAGATGGTTAATTTTTAGCCAGATTTTATTTCATCTCAGTGATAAGGTTTTCCTATAAGCTTCTTTTGCACAGTTGGAACAGCAAGCTTCATATATTATATGTTTTTTTAAGATTTATTTATATTGTTTATATGTATAGGTGCGTATGTGTGTTCAGGTGTTCGTGGAAGTCAGAGGCTATATCTCCTGGATCTGGAGTTATAGACAGTTGTGAGCAACCAAACATTGGTCCTGATGGGAACAAAACCATGATCCTCTACAAGACCAGAAAGAACTCCTAACCACTGAGCCAGTTCTCTAGCCCCTGAGATACTGATTAAACATAACTTTATGTAAGGGCTACACTTATCCCAATGCAATAGAGGTTTTTAACAACACGACTGGTTTTTAAAATGAAAATTTAACATCTGTGTTATATTTCATACATTGACAACTCTTGACTTAGAAACTTCTATTGTTGTTTCCTTTTTTCCATTTTTGTGAGTGTGACATTCATCTAAGTGTACATATTCACATTTTGCATGAATATAAGTGAACTGTCGTGCACATGCATTTGAAGTCCCAAGGTTGATGTCTTCTACTTTATTCATTGAGGTAGGGACTCTCAGTCAAATCCAGAACTTGCCCATATAGCTGATCTTGTCAGCCATTTTGTTCTGTACCTCATTTGGACTCACTTGGATGCACAAAACAGAAATACAGAAAATTGATATTTACCAACTTTTCATCTAAGCTTTATGAATGATGTGTCCTATGACAATGGCAATACTCAAAAGATAAAGATTATCACTCACTGAAAAAACAATCCAAACTGTATGAAGTCAGTATGGTCTGGCCTGTGTTGGATTTTATCAGACAGAGTAAAAGTGAAGGATATATATTCAATTATTTTCTAATCCCTTCTCTTATTTTTTTTCCTAAAGTTGCTTTGAAAGTATTATTTTGAAGACACCTATGCTTGCATTTTCCTCTGCATGAAAAAAAAAAAAAAGCCACTCATCACTGATGGATTTTCCATGGTCTATAAATCTGTTTCAGTTGAATAAACACATTTAACCCAAGCTACTGGATCACAGGAAGTTTGCTGACAAATTGCAGAGCTGACAACCCTCTATATGCAAATGTGAGGACAGGACTGTATTGCTTTGCCAATGTGAAATAGGAAAAGTTTATGATCCTTATTTTCTCACCTACTCAGAAATCAAACCAAGCCATGCATCTTCACTTTTGTCTAACAGCGCTCTAGAGAAGAGACAGAGCCTTAAGAGAGAACATATCCCAAACCACCAGTGAAGAAACATGTTTCAAGCACTGGTCTACACTATTTTACTCAATTACCACATTACACTGCCACAGTAGGTATTGCTATTTTTCTAATAAGAATAGAAATCTGTTTAAATGTCTAGAGAATGGCAAGTATTCAGTTGGAGTCTTCTCAAGTTTAAGTATGTTCTTTTCTTCTAATCCCCGTAACAAGGTTCTTTCAAAGAAAGACTGCAAAGCCATATCTCCAATAATACCATGTGTATTATGTGAGGATATATCTGTAAATTCAATACAACTTTGCCCCATATAAAGAAGCAATTTGAAAGATAATTTATCCATGTATGTTTGACCACATTGTCACTGGGTTGTGAACTTTGAGCTAAATTAGCTTTCTAAAAGTCCTTTCTTGAAAAGGTTATCCAGATTGTTCAAAGGGTCCTAGCAGGATAGCCCTGTTTCTGCGATAGATAACTTGAATTTGCTCTGTTACTCTGATAGTGGCCACAGTTTATGGCCTCATCACAAGGCACACTAAACAAGTGATAAATACTTTCTTCTAAGTCATAACCAGTGCAGGTAAGATTGCTGAAGCACATTTACTTGGCTGGCAGCAACGTGGATTGGTTCAGCACTTACAGAAAACATGCATAAATATTCTGTCAAGAAACATTAAAATGTTTATTCTTATTGACCTAGCCATTACACTTCTGGGAATGCATTCTAAGTAATTTAACAGATGGAAAAGTTAAAGTCACAGCGGACTATTCTGTAAAGCAAGGGAAGAGAAAGCTCGGGAGAACTAAGATGGTGAGAGCTGTTTCCGAGATCTAGGAGAGTAAGGAGATGTTCACTGTGAGTAGACAACAGAGAGGGAGGGGCTTAATCACATTCCTTCTTTTCTTTTTTCCCCATTATTTATTTTTTTTTACATTACAACCAAGTCACACCCACCTTCTTCCTCTCCTTCCAGTCCCACACTTACAAATCCCTCCCCCACTACCCTTTCCCCTTCTCCTCAGAGAGGGGGAAGATTCCCTTGGGTTCCACCCCACCTCAGGACATCTAGCCCCAGCAGGACTAAGGGCGCCCTCCCCCACTGAGACCCAACCTGGCAGTCTAGGTAGGGGAAAGGGATCGAATGTCAGGCAAGAGAGTCAGGGACAGCTCCCACTCCAATTGTTAGGGAACCCACAATTGTTAGGGAAGACCAAGCTGCATATCTGCCACAAATGTGTGTGGGGCCTAGGTTTAACTCCTGCATGCTCTTTGGTTGGTGGTTCCATCTCTGAGAGTCCTCAAAGATCCAAGTGAGTTGACTCTGTTGGTCTTCCTGTGGAGTTCCTATCAACTTCAGGGCCACAATTCCTCCCCCAACATCACCAAAAGACTCCTAGAGTTTGCTGATGTGTGTCTGTGGGTCTCTGGATCCGTTTCTTATTTTAATTAGCAGAATCCCCAGTGGCCCCACTGAAGTCCCATCAACTTCTTTTTAGAAGGTCACATCTCTTCCCTCCGCTTCATGGTCTCAGTTTCTATTTTGAGCATCACATCTGGCCTGATATGTGTAACATGTCCTTTGCTAAGTTGCTTGTTTATTTATTTAGATTGTTTTTATGTATATTGATGCACAGCATATTCTTATTCATTGCTCCTGTGCTCTCATCACTCATTCTTCTGCTGGCTGTTTTCTCTGTGCCCTAAATAGTTTTACCTCTACTTTCATGTCGTATACATTTACACACACACATGTGTGTGTGTGTGTGTGTGTGTGACTTTATATACCTATATGAAATTTAGGAATGACGTGAGGGAAATTAGAAATGAGAGAAAATATGGTATTTCTTTCTAAAACTGGCTTAATGACCTAAGTGTTATTATCTCCAGTTACATCCGCTTTACTGCAAATTTTATAATTTTGTTCTTTAAGACCACAAAATAATTCCATTGCATGTACATATACCACAATTTCCTCATTCATTCCTCTTATTGGGGACCTTGTTTGATTTCATCATTTAGCTATGTAACTGTTAATAATGAGAATAAGAAGGCTATAACTACAGAGAGCTCTTTCTGATAGCTTTCTATGTACCAGCTATGGGTCTAATAACTTCATATATTAACATTTAATTATATCTTCTGAGATTGGTACTTAGGCATCAGCATTTTGTAAGTTGGCAAAATGAGTCAGAGAGTTTAATCAATATGTGTGGATAACTCTTCTCTAAAAAAATTCATGGAACTGAGTTATAAAATTAGGCCAGTATTCATGACACTGGATGAGTTCTCAAAGGAAGATACACCTGAGAAGAAGGCAATTTGTCTGAGAAACAGTGGTGCCAAGGTAGAATGAAAACCGTTGAGAGAAATAAGGCACCCTAAAAAAGAATGTAAAGACATAAGAGTAACATGGAGTCCAGGAAGATCACAAACAGAGGTATACTTGAACAGACCAGGAGAAAATAGACTCCAGAGTCAGAACAAGGGAGGAAGAAAAAAAATGAAACCCAAACAAAACACCACCACCAGCACCACCACTACCACCACCACCAAAACCAACCAACCAACCAACCAAACAAACAAACAAACAAACAAAACAAAACAAAATAAAAACCTGGTCAAGTTCTTCCAGGCTCTAAAAGATAGGAATTATGAGAAAATGGATAACGGTTTTCTTTTTTTTTTCCTTTAAATTTAATTTTGTGTGTCTGGATGTTATAACTGTACACCAACTGTATATTTACAGAGACCAGAAGAGGGCATCGGAGCCCCTGAAACTGGAGTTACAGATAGTTGTCAGCCAACACGTAGATGTTGAGATTTAAACACAGGTCCTCTGGAAGAACATAGTTAAATGCTCTTAACCACAAGCTATTTCTCCAGTCCTGACAGTGGCTTTCATTGGCATCAAATCAGATTGAATGACAAAGAGAAGCCATTGTCTTTTTAAATTTTAAACAAAGAATGGTTCCTATTGTTTAGATAAGCCTTGTGGTAATGGAGAGAAATCATAGAACAAAGTGGAAATACAAGAAGGGAGCTAATGCATACAAAAACTTTGCATAGGAACTTGATTCAGTAAGAGGGCAAGGACTTGGGAAGTATGCTGGAGGCAAAAGTGATCATTAAAGAAGGTATATTAGACAGAATACTATAGAGGTACAGAACATTAGAGTTTCCCTATGTTGTAAAAGGGGTTTACTAGATTGGTTTATGACATAGGGTTAGGTAGTCCAACAGGGGCTGTTTGCATGCTAAGAGGCAGAGATTTGCAGCCTACTTTGTCCAAGAAGCTGGATGCTTTGTTGCCAAAAGCCTGGAAGTTTCTCAAAGAGTCATCTCTTTTGAGTCCCAGTTGGAAAGCTGAATAAGCTTAATATGATATCAGCAGAGGATGGAAGCAATAGTGATACACACCTGTGCATGGAGAAGCAGGGCAGGAAGGCACGCAGCATCACTCTTTCTTGTGACCTCTTCTATCTGGAATGCACGTTGGAAGGTGGCATCCACTTAGAGGGTGTGTCTTCTCTACTGAATAAGTGTCTATAAATGCTCTTATGGATACAGAGAGTACCTGTTTTTTGGAAGTTTCTGATGACCCGAGACTCTGAGACTCTAACCAATGAAATACCTAAAGGAGATTTGTGGACCTATTGAGCCATTGACAAATTCTGCAGATAGCAGCAGGGATGTAGTTTTTGTGAGTGGTCAACTGTGTTGGAGTGGGCTTTTCAGGAAAATAGCTCTTTTGAGTCATCCCTTTACCCATGGTCCTGTTAATAACCACAACATAAACCCATCAGTTTACTAAAGTGGATTTGAATGCAATCATTACTTTGGGCTTTTTTTAGGTTCCCTTTCTGGAGTGTGTAGACTTTATGTGTGCATGTGTATTTAGTCTCCCCAGGAAAATCCTGCCATACAAGAGTCTCCTCAGTTGATTATGAATTCTGCCAAGTTGGCCATCAAGAGTCATTATCACAGAAAAGCATATTTTATTATATGTACAAGATTTACTGAAGTAAGTTTGTGTTATCTTGGAATGGCTTTGTAATACAGAATGTCAGGAAAGGCATAGGAGAGGAAAAAGATGGCTTGGAATTTGCATCTTTGGAGGGCAAGGAAAGATAAGCCTATTAGGTGGAGTAAAATATTCTCTACTAGAACAGAGGTGAATGGAGACGGATGGAGAAGGAGGTGTAGGAAGGTGAGGACTGTGGTCTTTGGATTTAATAATGCATGAAGTGAGGTCATCCATTAAGGATGGAAAGAGACACTTTGAGAGGATGGGGTCAAAAAATTATAGTCCTGAGGATAATTAGCATGGGAGCACTAATAAGAGCTTGCTTTCAGGCAGGGTGATGTTTGAAATTGTTATTTCACTTGTGATGTGTATTCTACTTCTGATAGAATTAGTTCCAATATTTAGTCTTCAAAAATGTCATTGGGCAATGACATAATATAAGTAGGAAGCCTGCCAATATAAAAGAAGATGGTGAAGGTATAGATAACTCACTGACTTCTGGAGCACCCACTCACACCACTTACTGAAGAAAAGGTTTTGATGTGGTTGTCTTTATGAATGGATAGATTTAATGTCTAAAGATCATCTACTTTTGGATATTCTTAAAGTGATTTTTTCTATTAATAAATCACAACAAGATTCTTTGGAGAGATTGTGAAATCTGATTCCTAAATTTAACGGCAAGAGAACAATCAGAATCATATTTCAAATTAAGTCAAATGTTAGAAAACTTACTTCCTGGCATCAAAACTTAATTTGCCACAAAATTATGGCAAATAAGACAGTGAAGCTTAGTAACAAATAAACCAATGAATCTACAGTGAAGAATTGGCAAACTCACCAAAACCTTTTGAAAAAAATTGCTTCTGCACTGAACATGTATAGACTTTTGTAAGAATCACTAGTCCCCAAGCAATACTGTGTGACAACTGTTTACATATCATTTACATTGTGTTAGAGGTGTTGTAGCCTAAGAAATCATCTTCAGTATTACAGGAGGATTTTCCTCAGTTATGTACAAATACTATTTCAATTTATATAACAGATTTGAGCAATCATAGGTCATGATATCTACAGGGATCTGGAGCAAATCCCCAACGCATACCAAGGGACAACTATATTTTCAACTTACATTTCCAAGGAATGAAGAAGAGTGAAGCTGTATTTCTGTTACACATCCCCTAGAAAGCTCAAAGTAGAAGAAGACAATTTCAGATCATCTATCTGGAGAGTACTGTGTATCTAGAATGTATAAAGAACTATAATGTAAAATAAAAATCGAGTTAACATTGAATGACAGCTTTGGATAAACAGTTCTCTGGAGAAGATGTACAGATGTTAAATGAGTAAAATGCACAGTACCACTACTCACGTAGGAGGTTTGATTCTCACCCACCAGGAGAAACACACCTAAGTGTAATGTTAGGAATTATCAAACATTGACTGTGCACATTTAAAATAGTGCAACCCCCTTAGAAACTAGTCTAATAGTTGTTAATGGTTAAGTTAACCATGTGATCTGAAAATTACACACTAAGAAGTTATATAGGGATAATAAACATATATATTAAACATGGTTCCCAGAGTAACAGAATCAATAACTAATGTGTGCATTTTGTATACACACACACACACACACACACACACACTTTTTCTATTACTTCTGTTTCATTAGAGAATGTGTGTGTGTGTGTGTGTGTGTGCTATTAGAGTGGCTTACAGGTTGTGGTATCAACAGTCCAACAATGGCTCTTCCCAGATGGAAAGGCCAAGAATGGGGTAGTTGTTCAGTCTATGAGACTGCATGTCTCAGCAGTCCCAATCTGGTGTTGGAGTCCCAGGGAAGTCCTAGCAGACTGCTGGTCTTTAGTATGCACTGGAATACCCTTCAGCAACAGGATAGTGAACTTGCCAGTGAGAGGTGTAGCCTATGTTTAGCGTGAGTCTTTCCTGCCCCTCAAATAATCCAATGAAGAAAATTCTTTACAGGTGTGCCCAAGTGTTTAGTTGATTATAGATGTTTTGTTAACTAATATTGGCTATCACTGACTAAAGTGGCTTAAAATCAATGGGGGTAGAGGCTGGGTAGCCAGACAATAGTCATCTATACACTAGAAAGGTTGTGAAGCTTTGCTACTAAATTCACAGAGCTGGGTTCATTAGCTGTCCTATTCTGATTTTTGTTTGTTTGTTTTTGCTTTTGTTTTTTTAAAGCTAGGAGATTGCTGGAGAGTCACCAGTCTTTAGTCCAGTTTGGAATATCAAAGAAGTTGAATTTTGATGTTAACCACTGAATGAGGAAGCAATACCATCATCATTGTAATTATCATTACCATCATTACCATCATCATCATCATCATCATCGTCATTGTCATTGTCACCACTGTCATCACATCATCTTCACCATCACCACCATTACCACCATCACCAGCAGCAGTGGCAGTGGCAGCGAGGCAGAGACAGAGGCAGAGGCAGAGGCAGAGGCAGAGGCAGAGGCAGAGGCAGAGG
>NW_021604591.1:5360236-5380414 GCF_004785775.1 Grammomys surdaster
AGAGGCAGAGGCAGAGGCAGAGGCAGAGGCAGAGGCAGAGGCAGAGGAGGCAGAGGCAGAGGCAGAGGTAGAGAGGCAGAGGCAGAGAGGCAGAGGCAGGAAGAGGAGGAGGAGGAAGAGGAGGAGGAGGAGGAAGAAGAGGAGGAGGAGGAAGAGCAGAAGGAGGAGGAGAAGCAGGAGCAGGAGCAGGAGCAGCAGCAGCAGCAGCAGCAGCAGCAGAAGCAGCAGAAGCAAAAGCAGAAGCAGTACCAGCAACACACATCCCTGCATGAAGCAAAGGCAGGGAAGCAGCACCAGTTTTACCTTGTCTGTCTCTACATAAGGGCTTTCTAGCAGAAGGTTCTGCCTACTCTAGAGGAGTGTGAGGCGCGCGTGTAATCGTCTCGCCGGCAAGAACGTACACCCACACACACACACACCAGAATCCTTCCGTAAGAACACGTTTATTCCCAAAAACCAAAATGGTGGAAGAAGACGAAGAAGACGCCCAGGCCTGGGAAAGTACTGCTATATATCCTAGAGCGGTGTATTCACCTCTGATTGGCTGCTTACTCGTTGCGCGCCAAACGCCGTGGGATGGGCTTTAACTTTGGCGGGCTTTTACCATGGCACATGCGCAATTTACTTGTTTACTAGGAAGAATTATGGCTGACAGCGCCACCTAGCGATGGCAGACTTTGCCAGCACCCGCCGCGGCTCCCTACAGAGGAGGATCTTCTTGCTTCAGTTAATTCTCCATGGAAAAGTCCTCACAGACTCATCTAGAAACATATCTATAAGTTGATTCCAGATCCTGTCAAGGTGACAAGATTAACCAACAAAATACATACTTGTGTAACAACTTACATGTGAAGGTTTGTAGTGTAGTATTATCTCAATGACTGAAAAGTATAAAGGATCCATATGTCTATCAACATAAGAAAGAATAAGTTAGTGTAGTGTATCTGCATGTTTTATTGTTATTTAGCATTAAAATGATACACAATATACCAGGGATTGACCTTGACATTGTTAAATGGAAGAAACTAGTCTCAGTCAACTACATATTACACAATTTCATCTACATTAAAACCTAGAGTAGGCAAGCATGTATTGATGACTAGTTGAAGCTAGAAGTCTAAGCAACCTCTGAGTACCATGAAAGAAAGTTGTGTAACGTACTGAGTCCAGTCCAGAGAACCACACACTCACACAGTTGTATGCTGTTGCTGTTTATTACACAGATGACTGGAGTTGACAGAAAATATATATTATTGGCTTCACTTTTATGGAACGACTAATACATATGGTTAGACCTCAAAAATATTTTTCACCTTGTTCTCCTTTCTAAGTACCCCATGTTGGTTTCTATTTTTTTTTTTATTTTTCATGAGTCACATCTTCTGCTTCTATTTCTTAATGTGCCCCTTAGTCCTGTCTACCGTATTCTTTCACTATGCCATATAAGCTACACCTGTAGAGGTTATGGTTCCTTAGGCTCCGATCTCTTTCATTGCCTCAGTTGCTGATGCTGTTGAAAGCTTTTATTCTTCATGAATCTTAACATTTAATACAAGTCTACAAGCAGCCAGTGTTAGCTTAATCCATGTTTCTATTCATATTTGTCTGTTTTTAAAATTAGTAAATATAACTCCTTCTGAAAATTCCACACAGATTTAATCTTTCCCGTCTGTTTCTTTCTCTAGTGCCTGATTTTATTTGTATCTGATTTTGCATGCTGACTTAAATCAAGGCTGACTCCAAGGTTCGAAATTATTACTGAAGCTCATGTGGTTTATTGTCTAGATTCTAGTAGAATTCTTTGTCATTTGTATCCCTTACACCTAATATCTAACACCTTCAATGATGACTTATAAATTGCATAGACATATGACATCACACTTATCTAACATCCCTAAGTGTACAAGGTCAGAAAATGGGTCTGAAATACCTTCAGCCTTCCTAATCTGAGAAAGTAATATCTTTTCACTGATTGTCTCAGTAAAGACATTTGTTTAGGAAGCCCAAGGCACTTGAGTTGACAAAAAGGATCCTCAAAATACATGTGAGGAGCTGGCAAGTTGGCTAAACATGTAAAAATGCTTTCCATACAAGTTTTACCACTAGAGTACTCGATCCCAAGAACCCATGTGGACAGGAAAGAATTGATTCCTGCAGGCTGCCCTCTGACTTCCATGTCCATACACTGAAGAGTGTGCTTTTCCTTCCCTCCCCTCTACACACACACACACACACACACACACACACACACACACACACCTGGTATTAGTAAAATGTTAAGGACATATATCTTGTACCTAGACCAGACTCATGACAAAAAGAAGGGCAAGAGGGACCTCACTGGAGAACTAGGACTTGAATTAGTTGTCCATGGATATGTGGGGAGCCAATAGTCATCTTATGTATACAGGACTGTTAGCAAAGGGTCCTGATCTAGCACTGATATGAAAGAAACTTGGATATGCAAAGAAAGGGGCAGAAAGCCCAGACCAGGAGTGTACAAATCTCAAGGTGTGTTTGAACCTACTGTTCAGCTGTTTAGATTGGTCTACGGCAGGGTGAAGGCAAGCTGACACACATTTAGAACTATGGACAGCCAGAGAGCAAATGAACTTGGAAGTGTTTAACATCCTATCTGCTCTCCCATGAGAGTGACATAGACTATGGCACATGCTCTGTCTTTCAATTTCTTCTTTCTCTTCCCCTTTCAACTGTACCCCTGTCTGTAACCATGCTTTAAACTCCAAAGCTGCAATTTTAGACCCCAGCTTACTCCTGAAGAACTATGAAAGCTGCATTAGGCTCTGAGCTTCTTCCACCTTCTGCTGGCTCCTAGATAGCACTCATAAAATAAGACCCCATACTTATCACATTCTTCAACATCTATAACCATTTCCAATATATGCTAGAATCAAATATAACTCTTGGCCTGAATTCAAGGCCCTCCATAATCTGGTTCTCAGCTGCCAATCCAGCCTCCTAATTTTGTATGTGACATTCTCAAGCAGCTCTTGGGGGATGGCCAGCTCCATGTGTAATTCCTTTACTTCCTGGAACCATGAGCCATGTATCCACTGTCTGTAGAGGGGTTCATTTCTTTGTCTCTCAGTATCTTTGCACATTTTAGAGAGTGGTTTTGTAAAATTAAAAAAAGTTGAAATCTCTAGATATTGATCTAGTATAGATATCCAGGTATTAGGCTCCCACAAACAATGGGATGTATCCATCACTCAAGTATAGCATTTAAATAACTTATTGCTAATGGGTGTATTAGCTTATTCCTACTTTATTTCATGATTGGTATTGGTAAACGATTGACTTTTATGTCAGGAATTAGCATTTGAAAGTTTGAGAGCTAATTTATACTTCCACATATTTTCCACAAAGTTTTAGAATCTGAAGATAATTTAGACACTAAAACTTTTGTTCCTTGTATTACTTCATTCACTCTCTTTAAAAATTAATTTCTTTATCAAGAATGTACTTAAATACATTTATGTAAACATTGGTAAGGTTGCAGGAATCACAGCAAGATGAGGGAACTTGCTATTCTTAATATATGCCTTTCCATTTCCTATAGAAGTGTAATTTAATTTAGGAAAATGTAAATAAAAACTACATCAGTCTCTCTTTCATCTGGATATGGCTTTGTGCCTGTGTTTTCACAATGTGGTATGTAGTAAGGTGTAGGAGGAGCTAAAGTGGGAGGAGTTAGGAGAGGAAGAGGAAGAGGAGGAGTAAGGAGGAGAAGTGGAAAAGGAAGAGGAGAAGCTGAGAGAATGAGACAGAGAGGAGATGGAGGCAGATGTTCACATGTCTGTAGTAGTCAAAGGTAGTTGGTATATCTAGGTTGGGTATTGGGTTAGTCTTCTGATTTTATGGATATCTTGTTACTGATCATTACCAAATATATAAGCCTTTGATTAATATATAAGAATTAGAGTCTCATTCTCTTACTGGGCCCACATGGATGGTGAAATGGTCTGGGCAATGCCCTGCCTTGCGGAGAAACTGTGGAAGATTGGCAGAGCCATCTCTCATGCTGGCATCTAGTGGGTGGCAGGGCTGTTGTTTCTGGTGGGCCAGTTCTAGCTGAAGTGCGCACATGGCCTCAGGCCAAGAAACATGGTGACTGAGCTAGGCAGCTTAGATAGTTGGCTTTAACCAGAGGCCAGTTTTAAATAATTAATGTAACAGTAAGGTGGCAGATAATAGATTACAAGAAGCATGTTAGAGGACAAAGATGCTTTGTAGTATCAGCAGTGGGGAGGCAGAGATGGGTAGATTTTGAAGCCCACTGTTCAGTTGGTGAGGTCAAAACATAGAGGTCCAGGATGAATGAGAGACCCTGTCTCAAAATATAAGTTGGAGATAAGACTACAGAAGACAGTTAACACAATAGTATTTTCTCCCTTATATACATGCACACACACACACAGACAAATACATAACACATACATACATACACATCACACACACACACACATGCACGGAGTGTGTCTATGTCTCCATTTTGGGCCAAGCTAATGAAGGCCTCTCACTTAGATTGAGAGACCAAAATTGGAAGCAATGTAGGTTCAGAGAAATATAATCCTTTTATCTGCCATTGATTGTTAATACCTGGACTTGAGCATGTGACAGAAGAGATCCTATTTTATTAAAGACCAAATTTGTAGGTATCTGTTACTTATACCTAATCCTAATCTTAACTGTTGTGTATATTCTAAGCCTTCCTTCAAAGCAAGAGCTTACATCCTCAAGGAACAGATGTTTTTATGTGTAAACAGTTACTTACACAGAGAGACTTTAGAACACTTAAAAAGCATTACCTAGTATACACATGGGCTTTAATATTTAAAACATTTTCCACTCAATCATAAGAATGAGAGTTTAAATTTAAAATTTCTAACAAAAAATGATATAAATGACTGGAGAAAAGATATTTAATTTTATGCTTAATGGTCAATAATAGTGTGGTTGGTATGAGGGTAACCAACCTCTCACTGGTTTTGAGACACATTCCACAAGAAGGAATTTGTGACTTCCTCCAAGATTTGGCTAAAATTACATATTTGGGGACATATCATGGGCCCTAGGAGGGACCTTACTACTGTTATTTTACTAAATTGAATTGGTCTCAAAATGCCTTCTAAATATTTATGTACATGCCCATAGGTTAATGTAGCTCTCCATCTTGGCCAGAGAAGCTTTTCTTTTCAGTGAATGATGTTGAATAAAGAGATTCAAAGCTGCACAAAGTGCTTAGAAGGTGTGACTGTTGAATCCACAGGCTAACTAGGACACTTATACTGTCCTCTCTGTGGACAAGAACATATCTTAGCTAGAAGAAAGGGAGGAGTGCTACAGAATGTTTTCTTGTAAGTGTAGTAAAGTTATTGCAGTCATGAACTTGTAATAGCTGTGGTTGCCTGCACTGGACCTGGCAACAGTCAGTCAGCTAGAGATTAGAGACATGTCTTACCCATACATGGTGAACTGTTGGCTATTGAAAGATGTTAGGTGAGAGGAAATTGTTGACTTTAGTTTTGGGCAATGGTGATGAGTCCACCAACCTCCAGTGACCAGTTTTACATTCGTGATCACATGGATATCACTGCTTAAACTCAGTGGCTCACAAAACAGAAGAAAAGGACAATACCATGGGAAAGGGAGTTGTGAGAAAAGGGAGGTTTGTCAAGGTATGAGGGAGATGAGACAGGGTAGAGAGCACTTAGAATTATATATATATATAAAATTGTCAAAGAACAAACTTAATGAAAAATGAACAGTTGTATAGCCATTTTAAAAAGGCAAATAATATAAACTTCAATATTTCTTGAACAAACCTCCAGAGAAAGAAGGTAGAGTAGTTTTGGTTTAAATTATCTTTGAGTTTCTTTCATAGCCAACATTATGCAGTAAACTTGATATCCATAACTGCATATAAACATAGGTCTATAACTGTCACAATTCCAGCCTTAATAAGAACTCATTTACAAATTCAAGCCTGTTTATGTTTAGCTTATACAAAAATTAAAAAGAAATGGTTTTTGTGGTGCTTTTCCATCCTTGCCTGAACAAACACTATGTTATGCCATTTAATTTAAATGCCAGATGCTCAATTAGCATCTGTACAAATATTTCCATCCGATAGCATGGAGCTTTTTCATGTTCATCTAATTCTGTTCAAAGGTTAATTCCTTCTTTGCTGTCTGCTTGATGGTAGCAGGTAATAAGTAGTGAATTATTTCCATAATTATTATTATCAGTAAAAATTATTACATTTATCAAAGGCAACACAGCCATGATTTTTATCTAGTCCTAAGAACTTACTGTGAAATTTCATTGTAAATCTCTTGATAACTTCAGATTCATATTTGCTAGGTGTCAACATCCAGCAGTAAATATGAATAATTTACCAAATCATCTTAAAATGGCTTCAAAATCAAGATGAACGAGAAATACCCATTATTCAAAGGAATCCTTCTTGAAAGGTTATTTTTTTAAATTCAGGAACTTCAGAAGACTATTAACTGAAGATTTATCATAAACTCTCTGTAGCAGTCTGTCAATAAAACCTGAAATCCAACTTCAAAAGACTGTAAAGATAAGGTTATCTATTATACGCCATAAGCTTGAAAGGTTATTTTTCACTGGGAAACAAAGCTGAAATTTAACATGGCTTACCCTACTAGGTTTCCCTTACTTTTACTTGGGAAGAATTTTTGTTGAATCATGTAAAATTAACTTCTATCTTGTACTCACATTTGGTAAAATTTTGCAGGGAGAAGATTTTTGAGTAAGACGTTTTGTGTCCTAGGCTATGGCAGATTGCTGTATCAGTATCTTACTTTATTCTAATATTGGTTATCAGCTGGTCTATGTGATTACTGTGCCATCATGTGGCAATGACAGAAGACTTTTGATGGTAGTTTGTCCTTTATACATTATTCTTTATTAATGTCTGAAGTTGGCTTAGATGTGAGACTGGCCTATTCTTTCAAAGTAGATACAGTCACAGATATTTATGAGGCATTTCACTGGATCCTCTATTGAAAGCATAGTATCCAGCATGAAAAAGACCAAGAAAAACCAACACAGTTATGTACTCAACCACAGTATTATGATACTATGATAATTTGTTGTTATAATCCAAAATTTTGCATTGAACTGTGTCCTGGTTTGCTTTAACTATCATCTTTATACTGCCTAGATTCACCTGACTGGAAAGCTTCAATTAAGAATTGCCCACATCAGCCGTTTCGTGGATGTAGCCGGATAGACAACATCTATGGGAGTAGAGCCAGAGGGGAGCAGCTGGGTCCGTCAGAGCACTGGGATTTGAGCTTCGGGTTTTTGAACCAACGATCTCTACATGAACGGTGATACTGTCCACGGGGCTGTAAGGTTCATGTAGGTAACCTAGGAAACAATGAGAACAAGACTGAATTAGAATGAGCTTTTGACTATTATGGACCACTCTGAAGTATGTGGGTTTCTTGAAACCCGCCCAGTTTTGCTTTTCTTGAACTTGATGATTCCCAAGATGCTGCTGATGTTGTCCGTGACTTAGAAGAAGAACACTATGTGGCTGCGGCTTAAGAGTGGAACTGAGCTTGGTGAAATAAGAAGTCGAAGTCGTGCCCATCTCCCTTTTAGGGTCGTTGCCCTCGAGGTGATTACCGTAAAAGGAGTCCTCCTCCTTGGTGAAGATCTCCAAGGAGAAGCTTCTCTCAAAGTTGGAGCAGGTCACTTTCTAGAGATAGTAGAAGAGAAAGATCTCTGACTCTGGAGAGAAATCACAAGCCACCCCAATCCTCTAGCTACCGTAGCCGATCTAGATGAAATGAAAGGAAATAGAAGACCAGTTTGCAAAAGAAGTGGTGTACAGAAAACAACTTCATTTGACATGAATATGTACAGGAAATTAAAGCTTAGCTTGAGACTTTCTAAGCTTGGTTCATTTTTAAGATGTTTTAGTTGTTCAAATTTGTTTTTTCTCTAGGAAGAATGACACACAAAACAATGTAATTCTCTATGGTTTTAAATGGATCATATAAGGCATATGATATCAAGAATTGTTACTTTACAATGTACCCATAAGCAAATTAAGTTTGCTTTGAACTTTAGTTCTTCATAGACTGAACTAAACCTAGATCCTGCCCAATTGAAGTGTGGAGGATATAGAAACCTCTGGCAGAGTTTGACTAAAGATGTCCTTCCTCCAGTAGCTGAGACACAGTGTGTCACTGCAGGTGAAATGATAAGCAGTCTTTCAAAGCTGCTGTGAACACAAGCCAACAGGTAAACAGTAGGAATGGTACTCAGACGGTTTTCAAAGTGGTTCCTTCCTGGTTGCTATATGTGGATGCAGAACTGTTGTAACATCTTTATTTGGAAAACTAAGATACCAGTTTAAGAGAGCGTTGTAGAGCTGAACTTCTGAGTTACTGTGCAAGATTATTTTTCCACACTGTCATTGTAATATGTTCATGAGAATCCTTGAGATTAAAGTTTTGGTTACAAAAACAAACAAACAAACAAACAAACAAACAGAAATTGCCCAGATTAATTTGGCTAGTTAGTGGCTAGGCCCAGATTAATTTGAATAGCTAGTGGCTAGCAGCCATGTCTGTGGGGGATGAGTATTAACTGATGTAGAAGATCCCACCCCACTGTGGGCATCACTATTTCCTTGGTAGGTGGTAAAAGCCTGAACTAAAGCATTCTCCTATAAGTAAGCCAGTAAGGATTATTCCTTTCTTGGCTGTGAGTTCCTTAGTCAGAGGTAATGATGCATAGAATAGCGAGCAGGCCTGCCTTCAAATTCCCACTTCAGTTTCTGCCTGACATCCTTCAATGGTAGTCTATAAGTGGGCTTTCCTTTCCTGCCCTACATTGCTTTTGGCCATTGCATTTATCACAGAAACTGAATGAACTTAGAATAATTTGTTAGAAAGCAGTGGATATGAATATAGAATTTGGCTTTCATTTAGCTAATATGTAGCACTTCTATCAAGCTTATCATTTTCAGGTTAAGTAATATTTTGTAACTCCAATGAATTCAGAGTTCAGAGACAAACCCATAACAATCCCTCTTCACCACAAAATGAGTTCCTTATGTAGAGGCCATGTTGACAAACTGTGAGGTGTAGGTGGTTTTGTACGGTCAATTTGGTCGGAATGTTCCAAAGAAGTAAAGTAGACCAATATCCCACAGGGCAAATTAATTTTTTTCTTTCATGGTAAAAAGAATCTGGGCTCACATTACCATTATAAATGAATTTTTTTGTGCCCATAAAGGTAAGTTACCTCTTCATTTAAGTAAACCAATCTGCTAATTAAATGGAATTCTTAATTAATGGTGAAACGAACTTTGTATGTGTGCCTGTGTGTGTGTGTGTACAGAACTGAGAATAAATAGTTGACTTTATGCTCTATTTATGCTCAGGGCAACTGAGTCCAAAATATTACCTAATTGCCTATCATTTACAAAACTGTCAAGTTTGAAGTGAAGCCCAGATGATGGAAGTGGAGGGCAGGCATGGACGGGTATTCTAGACCTATTTTGTGTGATGGTTGTTCTCATGATAAAGGAATACTTTATAACAGATGTATAATACAGTTAACACTTCTGGGTAGGCAATGGTAGAGGTCTAGTTGCCCTTGGGTTGTTACGGATTTAATTTAAATATTTTAGCACAGTGAGAACATTCCCTGATATTTCTAGGTCTGATGTCTGTCTAGGCCACTCACACACACACACACACACACACACACACACACACAAATCCCCACACAAATGTAAAACTTTCCACTTTCCAATATGGCAAAGAGGTTGACATTCACTGAGTGTCACTGATCCCTGGGACAGGATGCCCCCTGTCCTAGTGACCAATAGAAGACATGCATCAAGTGTGTTCAAGAGCTCAGTCTTTCACATGGATGAGATTCCCCGAGTAAGAAGTCCAAGTTATGAGAAGCAGCAGAAAGTTTTAGAGAAATTCTTTTCAAATTCTTACAGACTGAAGAAGATAACAAATCAAATGTAGAACTCTAATAAATAAGACATCTTTCTCTCCCTTTTTATGTTCCCTTCTTTTATTCTGTTTTTCCTGTCTAATTTTTTCTCATGGAGGGTCTCTCTGGCCCATACAGGCTCAGGCTTGTTTAGGGTACAGCATCTAGTTTGCCTTTGCCTGCTTTGATGTTCATATTTTCTCCCTTTCTTCCTGTCCTTGCTCTGTACTCACTTTATGAGATCAGAGATTCTCACGGAACCCTGTAGGCTCACTTTCCTTCAGCAATTTCCCCTTGTTTGATTGGGTTTTGAGATTTTCTTTTTTTGGAAAGTCCAGTTGTCCTTAAGATAAATGAAAACATATTATGGAGTCAGGCTCTATCTTCCTTCACTATTAGAGTGGGTGGGTTAACTTCAGAGTGTCTCATTAATTGTTAACAAGATAAGAAAAGGTTAAATGTGATAAGAAATTTCATTATAAATACACATGAATGATAACATTCATATCTGCAAATTTACTCTTATTTTCTCCTTATCAAGCATCTGGCCATGTATCTGACTACTAATCTCCCTATTTTCGTATCATCTATGCACCATTTATTTATCGGCCCCCTAGCTATTCTATAACATCTTGGCAAGTATGTATCTATTTATCATTTTCGTCTCTCTGTCACCTGTCCTCTATCTATCTATTAGACTGTCTATCTTTCATTTATTCCTCTGTCATTTATTTATCTCTATGGTATCTGTTCTGCTATCTATTTATTTATGTATCTATCATCTATTTACCTATCATTTTCATTTATCATGATATTATAAACATATCATATCTTTATGTTTGTCTGTCTTCTATCCATCAATTATATTTTTAATATTTGTTTTATTTTATAAATATGAGTATTTTGTTTGCATGTCTGAATGTGCACAGTGTCTGTACCTGGTACCCATGGAGGTTACAAGAGAGTGTCAGATCTTCTGGAAGGAAAGTTGTGGATATAAGTGCTGAACACTGATATGGAGATATCTCTACTGCCTCTACAAATCATCTTTTAGAACAAGACGTTTTACTGAGTCCAGGTGTTATGAACCCAGCCTTTGATTTTGTGGGATTTGCACATATGCATCTGTACTTGTTAGTAGTGATGTGTGTCCATGTACCTGTGTGGATATTCAGGGGAGGCGTGAGGTTGACATTAGTGCTTTCCTGGACTACATGCACCTTTGCTTTCTGAAATAGGCTCTCTCACTGAACCTGAATCTCATCAATTTGAGGCTAAGCTAGTTCACCAGAGAGCTTTACTGATCTGCTTGTCTCTATGACCTGCCCCTGTTCCTGGGTTTACAGGAACATGATGCTATACTCAGCTTTTTATACGAAAGATAAGGATCCAAATTCAGGTCCTCATTCTTGATTGGCACACACTTTGCAGAGCCAACTCCTCAGCCAATTTTGTAAGATTTAACATATGGCTGCTTTCATTTGGAATATCTACTAAATATCAAAAGTAATTCATCTTTACTATGCAATGGGCATATACAACTTAGTTTTTTTAACCAATTGGGGATTGAAATCTTCAACATCCTTACAGTACACACACACACACACACACACACACACACACACACACACACACACACACTTTTCTTCTGTTTGTAAGTTATGTAAGTTAAATGACTTACTGATGGTCACCAAATTAGCAAAATAAGGATTGATCCCTGGCTTCCTGCTTGCTAATTGCCTCCCATGTAGTGTGAAATCTGGCATGTTATCCAATTAAAAAATACTACACATATTACAAATAAAACTCAGAACTTAAAGTGACTTTTCCAAGTGAAGTCCTGAATAGGGGTAATCAGGCTTGAAATCTATATTTTATCATGAAGAATTCTATAACTGTCTATCAGGCATTGGGAGGATTTGTGTACTTTTTTTATTTATCAGAATCATTTGATTTACAGCTATGATTTCAACATCTCTGTATGACTCCATTTGGATGTGCCCCTGGGAAGTATTTGAGAGGCTTCCTTAAGAGTGGATGTGTGTTGTTTCTAGTTATTAAGTAAGCACTTCATTTTGTAGAAGGATATTGGAGACTATATCCCTTTTGGGGAGTGAATAGATATATTTTCATGGTTCATATGCTAATGCATATTCTTCTCATGACTCCTTACAAAAGAAAAATTAATTTAACTAAGAGTGTACATGTTTCAATGCTGTTCTTGCTTAATTAAGTTGATTAGAGTCCTAGTTGGACCATTATGTCAAGGTTTGCCATGCTTAAGACAAAATGTGAACAGGCAGGCAATTCATTTGAATGACTATAATATGAGTTTAGAGTACCTAGGACAATAGGTCCCTTTTAATCTTCGGTTAATAAGTCATCTTAATTACAACACAGGCAAAGACCTTGACAACATTTCACACTTTACACTGAGAGAACCATTATTTTTCATAACCTCCCTTGACAAGTTTTAGAAGTGTCAGTTGTGATGGGAAAGATTTGTTTTCCAATATTAAATTTTTATTTATGTATTCTTCCTCCTTTTTAATTTTTATTAAATTCTTTTTATGTGACTTTTTGTTAAAGTGAAATACAGCTGCAGGAATAGGCATAAGTAGATGATTGTAAATTTTAATAAGCATGAATATACATTTAAACTAGTGTTCCAATCATGAAGACTCTATCCAATACTTCAAAATTTTCATGTTTTGAATTGCTCTGATTTCTGTTTTAGTCTATAGCATTTTGTTAAGTTTTTCACTCTCCAAAAAACTTTCTAAATCTAAATATATTTTGATCATACTCTTCTCCCCAAGTCTCACCAGATCTCCCTTTGCCCACCTACTAGATTCCAAGCTCTCTCTGAAAGAACAAAACTCCAACATAACAACCCATAGCAAACCAAGAATAAAACCTCATCAAAGTCCAACAAAACTGCATACAAAGAGAAGCACACAAAAACTGTGGAGATCACCATATGCTGGTCAAACTCTCCTGAACAGAAGGCTTACCCAGAAATGGTTGACATACCCAGTGTCACTCCATTGGGAAAAAACTGATTTCCCTCTCCCATCAGGTATAAGTGACAGTTAAGTTGTTAATTCCTCATTTTTATTTTTTATTTATATCAAGTTTATACTTGCATAAATATCCATCCCTCACATACTCCATTCCAATCACCCTAGAACCAACTTTATGTTTTCATTTTGTAAATTTTAATTGATGAACACATTTTTAATCTCACTGAGTCCAACCAGTTAACTAGTGCTTCATTTATGGGCATGAGCATGGAGTTTTCCCACTGGGACATGAAGGCATGCAAGAGAGCATGGTAGCACTTACTGGGCCCTGGGGTTGTCCCCACTGGGACATGAAGTCATCAAATAGGACATAGAAAATAACTGAATTTCTTCCTTCTATTAGTCCTAGGGATTTGCACAGTCTGCATCACAGAACAAATAAAGCCCACAACTTACTTTTATCAATAACATTTATTAAAACTCACTGACCTATTTGCCTATCATCTATGGCTTTTTTTTTCTCCAGAACGACAAAGATGAAGTATCTTGACTAAGGATATAAGGCCTTCAAACTCTAAAATGTTTGCTATCTGGAACGTTAGAGGAAAAAAAAAAGATCAGTTATTTTAAATGATGTCTGAAAGGGATATATGAGTAAAAATCAAGTAACAAAAATTGAAATATGTTTGGAAGATGACATTATTATCAATGACACTTTATAAGATTTCGTGTTTAATGATTTTTAAATTTTATTGACCTATTCTTTGAGAGTTTCATGTGTATATAATGTATTTTGAGCACATATATTCCACATTCTTTCATATCCTAACCCTCCCAGAATCTTTATTCCATACTCTCTCAATTTCATCCCATCTTCTTTTCTTTATAACCCAATTATCATTCTCCAGATGTATATGGTATTGGTCCATCTTCTGGAAAATGGGCAACTCACTAGAGGTCACACTTTTAAAGAGAACCAAATCTCCTTCCTCAAGAAGCTACTGATTGCCAATGGCCCTTGGCTATACTTGAGGTCTCATGAGTCCATTCCTGCTGGAAACGTTACAGGCTTGGTATTGTACAGGTCTTATGCAAGCTGTGAGTTGAGGAGTAGAATTGTCCTGCCATGTTCAGAGAGCCTTATTTTAAAGCACTTTATTGAACTTCAGGATATTACAGCATTTTCATTTTTCGTCAACAAACTCCTATAAGCCCCTCTGGGAGAGGGGGTTAATATCACTGTCTCATTTGAGATCAAGTACTCCATGAGTATTTGTTTGTATTTTGTCTAGTTATGGGTCTCTGTATTAGTTATAAGAAGCTTCTCTGATGAGTAGTGACAGCTGCACTAATCTGTGGATACAAAGACTAAATTTTGTTGGAGAAAAAAATTTCTCTCTCTTAAAGCTGATAATCCATAGACAGGATTTAAGTTGCTTTGCCCGGAGTTAAACCATGTAGTAGAATTGCTTCTAAACCGTGAGTCTGTCTAAATGAACTTGCTGAGGTGGAAGTTTGTACTAATACAGAAATGCTGAGGAAGTCTCCTATGTGTGATTGACAGCACAGTGGATAGCTCTAGCTGGGACCCTTGAAAAAGACCACTGGGGCTCTGGTGCAGGCTGGGATGGCTTGCTGCCTTGACTGTGAACAGAAGTCCAGGGAAGCGTCTTTCCTCTATGCCACTTGTGCTTGTAAAGTTGTATTCTATGCGTTAAATCTCCATATCCTGCCATATTGTTCTTAGAAGTTTCTGGTTTCTTAACTACCTTTCATATTTACATATATTAAAATGGTGATTTTTTATAGTTATCATTTTTAGTGGACTCTCATGTTGTAGTATTTTTTTTTAAAAAAACATTCTATAAGAACTATAAAATGCAGATGATCAAAGATCTGGTCAAAGAAAGGAATGGAAGCAGAATGCCAGGACATTCTCACGTTCCCTCTGCCCCTTCTTGGACTTCTCACATTGTAGATCCACATCTGCAGATTCCCTATTATTTCAAGAAGCATGATTTCAAAACTCATTCATTACAAGAAAATATCTCAGGCAATACTGCATTTCTTGTAGATGTCACTAATTATTTTTGTGACTAGAATTCCTGATGGCTCTCACGAGAAGGGAGCTGTCAAGGCATTCAGTGACACGGTGTGTCTCAGAGAAGTTGTACAGAAACAAGTCAACATTCTCACAAAAAGAATACTTTTTGGCCTTCTCTGGTACCCTGAAAATAGTTCTGAAATTCCAGAACCTTTGTGGAAGAGCTGGCAAAAGAAAGGAGGGGGTAGTGGTAGCTAGCCATTGATCCTGACTAGTTTAACCCATGCCTTCAGTATGGACAGGTCATTAATTTTCTCAATAGTGATTCCCTTGTGTACTAGTCTGAAACTTTCTCTGGATAGGTCCCTTTAGAGAAAAAAAATCAATTCATCTTTAATTCACATTTAATGAACTTGAGAAGTTTAGACAAATACTTCCCAATTTATTTCAGCAAATTGAAGCATCAGTGTATTACTTTTGGACCTTGGAACTTGAGAGCACAGTGTTGATATTTATTGTCAAGGTATACGTGTGTGTGTGTGTGTGTGTGTGTGTGTGTGTGTGTGTGTGTGTGTATGTGTATGTTTCTGGGGTGTGTGTGTATGTGTGTGTGTGTATATGTGTATGTTTGTGGGGTGTGTGTGTATTTGTGTTTGTATGTGTGTGTGTGTGCAGTGAATGAACATCTTAATCTAATGCCCTTAAAATCTTCTACATCCTTCAATATCCAGTGAGCCACATATGTGTTTGGTATATAATTTATCCTGTATCTGTGTAAGCAGCTTACAGACATATGGATTACTTAGGAGTTGCAGTCGAATCTTCTCAAGCTACTTTTGTGGTACTTTATATGTGACTACATTTTCACAATGGACAGTATGAACCTTCTGTCATGCGTGTATTGTTGAAACCTCAAGAAAGAATTCAACAAATTTCTAACAACCTCCAGTGCTTTAAATAAACATTGAGTTTCAGGATTCTCAACAGAAGTTTTCCTAGTGTATCGTCAAGACTCTAATTTGGATATCAGTTATTTATGGGAATTAACATGGAGAGATGGAACAGCAGGTCTGTGTGGGATGCTGGCAAGTCAGAGACTAAAAATGAGTGACGTGTGTTGTAATGAGGTACGTACAACTGAGACAGAGGGTGGTGGAGGCAGAGGGGGATATGAGAAAAACATAATATGATCTGATTTATTTAAAGGTATTGAGAGAAAAATACATCACTCAAATGTACTCAGGTGGAAGGTCTCCTCTGTATTTTTATCGAAGTGTCTTTATAGTCAAAAAGAGACACAATGAAGGCAGAGAGGGAACATACCATATTAAAGGAAGAATCACTATTTCTCTGTCACTATGGCTATGCTTTTCTATTTCTATATGTCAAGTCATCTGTGCCTTTCTTGTTCAAATGAGTCTGGGGAACACAGCAGTGCACAGTCTGGGGAGTTTCTCAGTGAGGCAAGCGTTTACCTATCACTCTTGAGGTCCTGAGTTTGATCTTCAGCACAGCATAAAGCCAGGGTTGGTGGTGCAAGCTTGTAATCTCAGGACTTGGTGGGGACAGGCAGGAGCATATGAAGTTCAAAGTCATCATTGACTATATAATAAATTTGAGACCAGCCTTGACTATATGAGACCCTGTTTCAAACACACACACAAAGAGAGAGAGGAGAGAGAGAGAGAGAGAGAGAGAGAGAGAGAGAGAGAGAGAGAGAGAGAGAGAGAGATTTACTGACAAGGAAAACCTCTCTACTGTGTTTTACTTCAGATGTAAGGATGCTCAATTCTATAAATTTTATTTTGCTGTAAACCTGGTTGCCCTGCTATGGTGTACTTGTTACTTATGGGCAATTTACAAGAGAAATTAAACTCTAATCAGTTGAAAAATTAGAAGCAAATGGCAGGTCTTTATAAATAGTGTACCATGGTAACTATGCTGGGATTATCTAATTCATTAAGTGTGATATATAAAAGATGGCAAATCAGCTTTTTAATTGGCTAATAATAGTCAGCTTGCAAGTGGGTGGGCAATAAACCTCTCAGGTTGATCACCTCGTGTTGTGGAATGACTAGCAGGATGGTGGAGCTCTTGCTGGGATGAAGAACTGAGGGTTCTCTTTTCTTTTGAGATGACTGTGTGTTTATACCCATTGAACTGAGATGCTCTCAGGCTTAGTCAGAGAAGGTTATATCTGCAGTGGACAGTAGACTATGTAGAGATGTATAACTGGTTTATATTCTGAGATTGAGTAGCCATGAGTGTTCAGCCTAAATCTGACAGCCTTCCTCCTATTTCTCCAACTTCCACCAAGGTCCAAAGAATAATGCTGAAGAGGAGGCACAAAGACATAAAAGCCTGTGGATGGGGAGGAATATTAGGAAGGGCTGCCCTCCAGATATGGCATGGCTGTTGCTTCCATGGACTCAGCCCTGCTGTGGTTACTGCACAAGATGATACTGCACAAGATGAAGGCAGCCATACTTCACCCATAGGGTGTGTGCTCTCCGGGTTTCATCTCTTAATGAGGAATGATTGCTTGTTGACAGCCCCTTGTGGGGAGAGAGAGAGAGAGAGAGAGAGAGAGAGAGAGAGAGAGAGAGAGAGAGAGCCAGCCAGTCTTTGGGTTTGTGGAAACTGGTAGGTTTCCTGTGTCCAGTGAATGGCTTCACACCCATGCACATAAATGACAGCACCACATGGTCTTAGTGGGCTATTCAAAAGCAAAAGAAGAGGCATGAAGTATAGCGGTGGACATGTGTAGGGAGATCCATGGGAAGTTAAAGGGGGATAAGAGAGTAGATGTGATCATATTTTATTGTATACATGTATGGAATTCTCAAAGAATAAAATTCAATCATTAAAATGGATTTTGTCTTGAACTCTAAAACAGAATTGAGGAAAGCACTGTGAAATTGACAGACTTCTAACCAGTTGCTTCACCCCTCACCCTAGTGATGCTAGAAGGATGGGCTGAAAACTTCTGACCTAGAAGGTAGCCTCGAGTAGCTGTCTTCTAGCTGTACTCTTGGTGGCTTAGGAATGACAGAAAGCCTTCTTGGACTGGGGATGGCTCAGTTGGTAAAGTGTTTTTAGCACAAGTGTGGACACCTGAGCTCCATCCCCAGAAACTTGGTTTAAAAACAAAAAGCCTAGCCATGGAGTCAAACATTGTAATCTCAGCACTGGGGAGGCACAGCTAGGAAGATACCTCATGCTCCCTGACCCAATGAGCCTAGCCAAGCTCAAGAGTTTTAGGTTAAACGAGAGGCCTTGTCTCACAAAGTTGGCAGATTCTAGGGATGAAACCCAATGGCCTCCAAATGCTTTCGTATGTGTACACAAATATACACCTGCAATATCTTTACACACACACACACACACACACACGATAGACAGATTTTGCTCCTTATGCCTGCCATTGACAGGGCACTTTACTTATAAGTCACTGGCGTAAAGTTCATGTGTCCTAGCTATGTCACAAATGAAGGAAGTGGACAGTGGATAGATTGGCAACTGTTCCTAGCTTTGTAATTGCAAAATGTCTCAGCAGCATGTAATGTGAGCTCAGGCAGTGAATAAAGTCTGCATGTTCTCATACTTTAGTATATATGTTCACTTAACTTGATGATTTCAATAACATGCCCCCCACCTGTGTATGTGTGTGTGTGTGTGTGTGTGTGTATTTGTGCTTGAATATATGTGGAAGTAAGATATAACCTTAGGTATTTTTATACATACACTATCATCCTTGTTTTGAGACATACCCTCTCAGAAATCTGGAGCTCAGAGATTCATTTCAGCTGTGAGCCCAAGCGATCAGCTCTCTGCCTGTGTGTCTGTCCTCCCAGAAGTGTGCCCACCATGCCTTTTCTTTCTTTAATTCTTTCTTTTTAAATGTAGGCCCTATGGACTGAACTCTAGTCCTCATGTTTATGCATCAAGAACACTAGAGGCTGGACCATATGCCTGGCCAGTACAGAGATGTTTAAATCACTCTGAGATAGCTATGAGATAAAAAGCTATGTCTAATGAGTAAATGCTGCTGCTGGAACCTCAGCTCATGCAAGATAAACCACACAAAGAGGAGGCAGAAAGGGCAAGCTTGAGGATTCTCACCCATCCTTCTAGAATTGTTACATTTAGATTTCCTCCTAAGCTGTGCTGGTCAAGTTCAATGAGCCTATCTCTTCAAAATTCGGTTTCCAACTCTTCCGCTTACCTCATTCTCGGGTGTACAGAATCAGTGTGAGAATGTGCTCGTAGGAACATAGCTTGGGCCCTGGGGCATGTTATTCAGGGCTCATTCCTGCCCCATGGCTCCACTCAGGGGGGAAAGTGATTCATTGAGGTCTGTGGAGGAGCAGCTAACAAAAGCCAACAGGGAGCCTTCCCACAGATTGCATGAGGGAGGGCTATCTCCAGCAATTCTCCAGGAAACTTCACAACCTAATAATTTTTTTTTGTACATTTCTGGAGGCCTAGCAAGAGGTTTAAAAAGACAAGAAAGGATTTATGTTAGCTTTGGCAAAAGTCTCAATACACATTCTCCACTCTGATATGAAGCACTTGATTTTCTTGGAACTAGGACCAAGGCTTTTACTGAGTCAGAAACAAGAGATGTGTGGGCCAGCAGGGCATGTGAAAGCTTAAATGAATCAGAATATCAGGGTATCAGAAACTCTCATTGGAAAGGTTTTCATTCAGAAGGTGCTGTGGTGTCAGTTTTATATGACTTAAGTCAATGCTATATTCTTTCCTTTAAATAGGAGGCATCTAAGAGCCACAGAATGAGCAGCTTATGTGAGCAACCGTGTTGTAGTTTTACTAAAGGACTCGAGGCTGAGCATACATGCAAAGCAGCCATGTTCCTTCTTTCTTGCTGTATCTGTTAGGCTCACAGGGGTCTGGGTTAGTTGAGACAGCTGGTCTTCCTATGAGTTACCCTCCTACTCATGTTCTAGGGCACCAAACTTGGCTCTTCATATTTGTTCGGCAAACATTTTCTCAACTGAGAAATAATTTCCCCAAGCTCTTAAACAAGAGAGAGAGAGAGAGAGAGAGAGAGAGAGAGAGAGAGAGAGAGAG
>NW_021604591.1:5380814-5381159 GCF_004785775.1 Grammomys surdaster
AGAGACAGAGAGACATAGAGAGAGACAGAGACAGTGTGAAGAGAGAGAAAGAGAGAGACAGAGAGGGAGAGAGAGGGAGAGAGAGAGAAAGAGAGAGAGACAGAGAGAGAGAGATAGAGAGACAGAGAGAGACAGAGACAGAGAGACATAGAGAGAGACAGAGACAGTGTGAAGAGAGAGAAAGAGAGAGACAGAGAGAGAGGGAGAGAGAGAGAAAGAGAGAGAGAGAAAGAGAGACAGATAGAGACAGAGAGACAAAGAGAGACAGAGAGACATAGAGAGACAGAGACAGAGAGACAGAGAGAGACAGAGACAAAGAGAAGAGAGACAGACACAGAGAGAGAG
>NW_021604591.1:5381259-5401135 GCF_004785775.1 Grammomys surdaster
TCATACTTGGTTATAGAGTGAGTTTGAGGAGAGGTGAACATACATGAGACATAGTCTTAAAATAAAATAAATAACAAAAGGTGTTAACTAGACTGGGGATAGCAGTAAAATGTTTTTGTCTAGCATGTATGACAACCTAAATTAAATCCTGGGCACCAGAATCAATCAATTAGTCAGTCAGTCAATCAGTCAATTAATAAAATGCTATCTTCAAGATGTTTCATCAACATGGCCAGGACCCTTATCTTTCATCCCATGGAAATGGCATCAGAAAAGCAGATTCTGAATCGTTCATGAGTTACAAATGGCTTCTCTCCCCTTTTCATCAAGGAAATGGGGAGGTTGGGACTCTGTGGGGTTGTACTGGGACTCAGATGAGAGGACAGGTGCAAGCATATTTGAAAACTGTAATTCACTTTGCAAATACAAGACAACTAATTAGACATAGTTTTGAATAAGAGACTGAATACAGAGGAATCATTGCTGAAAACACCTGCTATTTGAGTTGACATCAGTAGAGGGCTAAGTGCAGAGAACTCACTTTTTCCTTTTCTCATTGAGGCAGAATATTTGTATCCGTGTTTTTTTTTATTTCCTTCTCCCCCTCTTATATTTAACTGATACCCGAACAACATAAAACTATACACACTAATGAAGGTATCATGTGATCTTGTCATGTGCTCAGGCTGATCTCAAAGTCATGGCTGTTCCCCTGTCTCAACATTCAAAGTGCTGGTCTTACAGGATTACTTTACTATTATTTCTTTATGGTAAAAACATTCAGGATTCTTTGTTGTAGCTTTTCAAGGTATTCAGTCTGTTCATTTTTTATTGGGTATTTTATTTATTTATATTTCAGATGTCAGTACCTTTCCCTATTTCCCCTCCCTAGAACCTCCCTATCCTGTCACTCTTGCTTTTTTTTTTTTTTTTTTTGGCTTTTATACCATTTTAGATACACGAAAGTATTAAAGTCAGTTCTAGGTTGAGGAACTAGCAAGACAATAAACACAAATAGTCAAAGAATAAGCAAGGCAATAAAAAAAATTCTGTGAACACTCTTGTGATCACTGTTTCTAAGGGCTCATCAGGATGACCAAAATATCTGAGCCTACTTCTCTGTCCTAGCCCAAAGTCATTTTCATGTCTGAAGCCTACTTCTTTGTTCTAGCCTAAGATTTAGATTTCTGCCAGAAATTACTTCTTTGTTCTCGCCTAGTGTCAGAATCCAGCCTGAAACCCACTTCCTTGTCCATGGCCAATCATGTTCTTGTCCTTGGTCAATGTCAGATTCCTGATGAGCAGCCTCAAAAACTCTCTGCCTCTTCCCCTTTTTTATTTCATAAAAAAGACTGAGCCTGTTTTAGGTCGTTCTTCCAAGAAAGCATTATCAAAAGCACTGCACTTCTGTCTTAGGTTGGTAAGGCTCTGTACAGAATCTTACCTGTCCTTGGCTTGCCAGCCCGTTAATTTAATAACACTGTCTTGGGGTCCATTTTCAGTTTCAAGCCATGTACTTTGGTTGTTAATTTGTTCCCACGGGGATCCAGGAACTCCCTCAAGGCCAGTGGCTCAGGATCCTTCTGCACTGTGCTGGTGCCCTGAGCAGTCCTAAGGCACCAGCTCTGCACACAATCCCCCAAAACCCAAAGCAGTCTATTCTTGTTATTGACAGTTGTAGTACTGTGTAATCATGCTTTGGAGTTTCCAGCTCCTGAGTATGACTTAGCACCCATTGATCCCTGCGTCTCTATCTGCCTTTCATCCTGTTCTTTACAGTCTTTTATAGCCACTGTCTAATTCTGAACTATTATCAAATCAGCTTTTTAGCTGATCATGTGGTAGTTGTCTATGTCTGCCTCAGTTTACTTCATCTGACCATATCTCCCCATGTTGTCCCAAGATCTCTATATTTAAAATATTTTTCATGGCCAAAGCAAAGGTGTTTCTTCCACTCTTCTGGCAGCATATTTGACAAAAATAGAATCCAGGGGTTCAAGACATGGGTCCTGATTTATTCTCTGATATTTTTTTCTCTGAACAGAAGTGGTCTTCGGTTCATTTTTACTCAGTTTTTAAATTGTTCAGATACAAGAGTCAGCATGTAGAGGACAGGAAACAAAAACAAAACCACAGAAAGTTTGTAGATAACTCTACAAAACCACAGTTACCAATCTGCAGCAGAGCCACTATAATGTGTGTGTATGTGGTAGACAGAAGGGAGAGAAAGAGAAGCAGAAGAATTTGAGCATTAGGAAGAGAGGTGGAACTGGAGATGCAAAGGTGGAGAGGAATATCGTATGTGAGTAGCCTGGGTAGTCTACATGAGTGGTCCTGCTCTCAAAGTCTTTCTAGTGAGCAGTTCTATTGGTATTCTTTCCATCAGTGGTCCTTCTATTAATCAGTAATATTTCTCTCTAGTGCTCTTATCCTCACTGCTGGCTTCAACCCTCATCGGGGTCTTTCACATTCCACCTTCCATTCAGACATCTCCCCAGGGCTCTTAATTTAACATAGAAAATACTGATGTTCCAGTTTTAAAACCTTTTATTGACTTTTGTTAATTTCACATCTTGCACCCCAATGCCACTTGTCTCACTACCCCTTCATATCTGTCCTCCACCTATGCAACCTGCCCACCCAGAAAATAAAAATGAAAAAAATTAACAAAGCAAACAAAGCATACAAAACATCTCCTCGTGGAAGTTGTAGTGTGTCTGTCACAGTGTGTCCCACAGTATATCTTTTTGTTCATGCATTTTTACTTCAAATGTTTATTACAATGAATCACTGGCCTGGTTCAAGGCCTCTGGATTCTGCTACACCATCAATACTGAATCTTTACCAGGATTCCTCTTGGTTATCCTGTTAGTGCTCTAAGTCATGGAAGTCCTGATGCTTTGACTCTGCAGTACCGGCCCTTTCATGTGTTCTGTCAGTTCATAGATGAGATAGATTTGGAGGTTGGCCAACTTAAAACCTTGGGTCTAAGCCTGGGTAGTAGTTGAGTTGGTCAGTCCATCAGCTCCCCCTCTACACTCACTACCAGGGTAAGCTCTGCAGCACTGTCCCAGTTTGCTCACTCAGTGCTGCAAATGTCAAGGGTCCCTCAGGGCCTGCTCACCTACACCCATGCCACCAGAGCCAGCTTTACTCTGCCACTCAGTTGAGATGCGGGACCCATTCTCCTAAATGTAAGTGCTGAATCTGGGAAGAGGCTGGGTAAACTTTATCACTCTCAAACCCCCAGTGCTGCTTCACTCATGCCTTCACCATCAGGACCAGTTTGACATGGCCCTCAGCAGCAGCATGGGCTGGGACTTCACCATGTCCTTGGTGACAGGCAGACTACTCACATAGGATATTCCTCTCCACCTTTGCATCTCCAGTTTTACCTCTCTTCATAATGCTCAAAGTGTTCTGCTTCTCTTTCTCTCTCCACCTGTCTACCACATACACATGCATTACAGTAGCTCCCACTTCAGGCAGGCCATATGGCTAGAAGGCCTCTGGGTGTTCTTCTCCTGTCTGTACTGTCCCACCTGTGCTGTGTGGTGGTGGGCTATTCTTTTACTTTTTATCTGGGGACATTGGTGGATTCTGCTATACCCTCACTTAGAAACTTGGCACTGCCTTTGGCTTCTCTCTTTCCGTTAACTCTGAGCATGTTCTGATAATTCATCTTTCTTTACATACCATCCACCACATTTCTTCTGTCCTTCTACAGGACACTCGTCTCTTCCATGGCAGCTCATCTGCTTGTTTCCAGTCTTGTTCCATTTTGTTGCACTGTACAATGCACCCACTGTGATCTTTTAAAACCAAAACCTAAGCTGAGATTCTGCAGTAGGTCTGCATTTCTTTCATGAAAAATATGAAGTACTTAAATAAGCCTGACAGATGTTTATGCTATGACTCATCTTACATTGACCTGTCTTTGTCAGACCCTCTTCTTGGATTCAACATCCCTGTCCTCGAAATGAGTTTGAATCTTGCCAGCAACTGTTCTCTGAGGTCTCTCCTAAATTTACCATGTTTGGGTCCACTGGTATTACCTGTCCCTGTCCCTGTCTCTGTCCTTGCCCCTCTCTATCTCTCTGTTTCTTCTTGAGCAAGTCCATGGATATGTGTTGGGATCAATAACATCCTTGGGTGTGTTTTCTCAACCCTCCTTCCATATATAAAGCACAGCTTCTTAGTCACCACTGTGTCGTGCAGTCTAGCTGGCCTGAGAGTATACAGCAATTCTTTTCCTTGTCTCTCATCTCACCATAGCAGTACTGGAATCACAGACATGTAGTACAATGCCTGGCTTTGTGTAAATGGGGAATTTTATTTTAAGATTCCATGCTTGCATGAATAGGCACTTACCCATTGGTCTGTCTCCCCAGCTGTGGTAGAAGCTCCTTTGTGGTATACACAATTTTTTTTTTTAATCTAAATGCCTTTGGCCTCCGTATTAGATGCTCTGTTTACAGATGTCATAGCAGCTTTTGGGGTAGATTATGAATGTCTGCTTACTTACTTTATCTCTATTCTTGCCAGAATGTTTTTGGGGTAGAACTCATCTCTTATCTCATGAATACTGCTAAGCATAGTGCCTGTCACACAGTGGGTACCAATCTACTTGTGCTGAATGAAGTAATAAATGCACACCGGCTTCAGTGAAGCACAGCTGCCTGGACAGAGTGCAATTGTTTCTGCTGAATTATTTTAATTAAACACCAGGTGGAAATGTCAGGTACTTAAGGTAGAAATAAAACTCAGAGTCTATGGGATGACTTTATTATCAGAACCTTATAAACCCTAAAAATCCTTAAAAGCCACAGCTAATAAAAATGTTTTGGGACGTTTACCCACCCTCCATCAGCTTTGAGAACTGGTTATAAGATTATTTCATCTTTCTAATGGTTCCTTGTGTTGTCTTAGTTTATAAAGGGATATTCTATTTTTATTAATGCTAGAAATATACTATGCACAATTGAATCACATCCTTGCACTGGGTCTTGGGATTTTAGGTGTGCAAATTTATCATTTATGAAATAACAGAGTCTTAAATTGCATTTCTTTAAGGCATAGTATCTCATATAGTTTTGTCAGAGGAAAAGCAAGAGGATTTGCAATTGTACCCAATTCTGACCATTTTCTGTAGTATCAACTTTCCGGGGGAAAATATGAATGAAAGTTTCTTCACCTCAAGAGGACACATAACAGATAACAGACCAAAGTACACGTCCATCACAATTCAATTTGGCTTACAGGCTTGGGTCAGGGGTTACCTACAGGAATGTGCATGATCCTCAAACAGCTTCATCACCCCGAAGTCTCACTCCATCAAGAAAAATGACTTCATAGATGCTATATTATGGAATCTACCTTGAAGTTAGTCTTCCAATTTCTGCAGGATGTAACATCTCCTAAGATCACTTGTATAGTGGAGAACACAGAAATTGCTGGAATTCCACATGAGAATATATGGCTTCTTAGTACTCTGTGTGTTCATAGTTTTATTTTTATTTTATTTTATTTTTAATTTTTTATTGGATGTTTCATTTACATTTCATATGTTGTCCCCTTACTCCATCCCCCACCCACCCAGGAACCCCCATCCCCTTACCCTTCCTCCTTCTTCTCTGTGGATGTAACCCCTACCTACTCCCCCACTCCCACTTCTCCACCCTCAAAATTCCCACCCCCTGGGGCATCCAGCCTTCATGAGGTCAAGGATCCCATCTTCCACCTATGCCCAGCCAGTTCAATGGCTAGTTGTGAGCATCTGCCTCTGAATATGGCAGACTCTTGCTGTTCTGTATAGCTTGTTCCCATGGCTATTAATTGATCATGTAGCAAAAGACCACACTACAAAACTTTATTTAGCAAGTACAAGATTTGACATCTTCAGGATAGTATGCTTAATTTTTTTAGCAACCCAGTTTCCTCAATAATAAAATGTAAGAACAGCTCCCTACCTGTGTCACAGAGTGAAGCAAGGATTTCACAGAGAAGATAAGAGTTGTGAAAAACAGAACATGTTTCTATTCTCTTTAGATTATATATATTGCCAAAATAAAGGAAAACTGTTGAGATTTCAAGAGCATAACATGTCCTTGGGCCAGCAATGCCTCATTTAAACTGTATGAGAATGATAATGAAAGTATCCATTATACATGTAAAAAGTCAATTAAATAATATTTTCATTCCTTTTGTGTACTTTAGGCACATTTTACTGAAGTATAACATCACCTGTGCAAAAAATGTATACATCAAATGAATTATTACAAAGTTATGATGGTTAATTTTTATTGTTAAAGTGACTGGATTATGAAACATTTATGGCTTTAATGAGTCACAACATTGTGTATGTCTGTGAGAGCATTTCTAAAGAGATTCACCTGGGGAGGAATGACTCATCCTGAAATTTGGTGACACCATGCAATGGGCTGAGGTCTCATACTAAGTGAAATTTGGAAAAGGATAAGATGAACTAAGCATAAGAATTTATCTCTTTCTACCTCCTGACTGAAGATACTATGTGAGTAGCCTACCACCACCACTCTTTTCCTGACTTAATGAACATTATCTCCTCAAAATGTGACACAAAATAAACTCTTCATTATTTCACTTTTTATTGGGTATTTGGTCACAGTAATAATAAAAGTAACTAATATAGAAATTGGTACCAAGAGTGGGGTTGTTGTACAGTTTGGAGGATTATACATGTAGTTTGTGGAGGAATGTGGAAGAGCTTAGAACTGTGAAATAAAACAAACTTGAATGCCATAAACCAACATTAATGGCTATTTTAGTGGGAGTTGTGAAGTGCAAAATTGAGAAAAATATGGACAGTAGCAACTTGACTCATGTGATTTCAGAGCAGAACAAGACTTCTCTATTGGGAACTAGACTATAGGCTATTCATATTACATTCTGCCAAAGAATCTTACTGAATTTTTCTGTCTTAGAAATGTGAATAAAAGGGTAGAGAAAAACAAAAGACAACATGGCATTCAGGCTTCAGCATGGTTGTTCACTGCTCTTATCTAGAGTTACAGTCAGAGAGCAAGAAGAACCCCAGAAAGATGGAAAAAAAGAAACATTCATCTTGGTGAGAAAAGGGTTACAAGGATGTGTGAAATGTTAGACAAGAAGGTAGAGATAAGCAACAGTAATTAACGGGATTGTTACAATTCAGGAGAGTTCTTAAACTTTGCACTAGGACAATAGAAATGAGTCCTTGAGAACTAAATGCTACCATTGAAATCTTCACTTTGTAAAAACTAAAAACCATTTGAAAGATGACTGAGCTGAGAATAGGACTGAAGCAGTCACTCACTTAAAAATAACTTCTTGGAGAAGCATTTCCCCGGGTCCTACTTTGGTTTGACACAATGTTTGGGGGGAAGGCACCCTAAATATCAAGATGTCAATAGAACTTTTCAGTGTTGTACATTGCTGATTTCAAAGTCATGAACTATAAGATTTATGGGGTAATGGAACTTGAATCCAAGGTCCAAAATTCTGCTGAGGGAAGGCAGTGTCTGGCTGGATTAGATTCCTTGCATATAGGCCTTGAGAAATCATTGCATGAAGTGAAGAAGGTGAAACTTATGTAGTAGCAGAGGTTTTGAAGGTGCTAGGACTAGCAGCAACTAGTAAGCTGAGCTGGCCTCAAAGAGAAGCTTCATGATCCCAGATTATGCCAGCAAATATCCCCAATACTCAGAAGTAAAGGATTTGTCTTTACTCTGAGCTTCGGTATTGGGTTGTGTCAGTATTTTATTGCCATGTTCCATTCCCTTTTGAAATAGATGTCTTAATTCTATGGCACCGTATATTCAAAGTATCCTACTTAATGTTTTAATTTTATTTTGTAAGGACTCACAGTTAATAGTTTGTTTTATGTCTCAGGAAAAATTGAACTCTGTTCAGTATTGAAGTTGTTTTAAACTGGGAACTTTTGAAGTTGGACTAGTGAATTTTTCATTATGAAATGGCCATGAGCCTGTGAGGAGCAGAGGTGGTATGTATGATTTAAAGTGATGTATTTGGATGTCAAGTTGACAAGAGGTACACTTCTGATGCTTAACGTTGACAGTCCAATTGACTAAATTAAAAAAACAAACAAACAAAGAAACAAGACGAACACAAACAGCAAGAAACCTTCAGTGTACTGATGAACCATACACTTAGGGATGTTTATGATTGCAATACAGAGGGGTCAGCTGAGAAAGAAGATTCACTCTAATTGGGAGTGGTGCAATCCTATGGTTCTGGGAATAAAAATGATAGAAATGTGTCCCCAGCTTTCATTTTCCTCTGCTTCCTGAATGCACACATTGAGACCAGCTTAACATAGTATTTTTTCCTCCATAAAGGATTGTATTCTGTCTAAATGTGAGCTAAAATAAATACACATTTCCTGCTTTAAATTGCTGTTTGCCAGATATTTGCTAATAGCCATGAAAAGGTATGAATGCAAAGATGAATCATCTTACTTCACCTCTATCCAGATTTAGAAAACAGCATCTTAGAACCTTAGAAAATCCATTCCATCTACCAACGTCATGGACTGTAGAAGTTAATTCCTTTTTAAAGGTCACTTTTAACCTACTGCCAATCTGATCATTTATTTTACCTGTTTGAATGGTTGGGTGAGTCATATCTTCTAGATAGATGATATAACGCACATATAGATACATGTGTGTCACCATGGCTTAGATAGACATGGCACATGTTTCTGCTGTGTGTTGTCAGATGGTGTTGTATGTAGCAGTAATCAAAAAAGGTTGCAGCACTCTCTATTATTACATTCATGGAGCTACAAGTATTGTGTTAGTGACAGATAGTTTGACTTCTGGTTTGGGAGTATTGTAAATAGTATTACTATGCCCATCACTAGAAACACTGATTTGTGCAGTGTGTATATTTTATAGCATGTGCTTGAAGGCAGAGTTCCATAGTCATAGGTCTTATACATGTTGAACTTAAGAAAAAACTCTCGATTTTCTTGTTCCACAAAACATTTCTTTCAACACTTACAAAGTGATCCAAGTGATTAAGTTTTCCTAGCTCTGGGTGTTATGCCCTTTTAACCTGAAGCTTTTATGTGGGGAGCAGCATCCTGCAATAGCTTTAATGCTATGTTCTCTTAAGAATTAATGGCATAGGACAACCTTTTCTATTTAGAGTGAAATAGTTTTAAAAGTCTCTGCCAAGTTTTTCTATTGGCTTACTTCTTTTTTCTTGTTGACCTGTAAAGTTTCTTCATAAACTCTAGCTTGTGGCCTTTTCCAACTGCAAGTACTACAAATATCGTCTTCGCTTTGCTGCTTGACTTTTCTTAGTCATTAATATATTCTAATCTTTTCCTTACTCCTTAATGCTATATCTTTGTTTATCCAAAAATGTGTAAATAATTTTCTTCTGAAGTCACTGTTTTTTAAGTAAACTCTAATCCCAACATCCTATTATTGGTTGTATGCTTGGCTTGAGAAAAAGTCGAGCTTCTCTTCCATATAGCAAATGTAACAGAATTGGATGGCAGACTGCTATTTTTCTTCTTCTACTTTGCCTTCTTTGTACTAGATTGTGTGGTCATAGATGAGCAATATACACATTCTTCTTTATTCTTCAGTGAATTGTCATTTGATTTTATTTATCTTTTCCTTTTTCATTGTAATGCCTGGCCTTCACTAAAATGAAATATATACATATGCATTTAAACACACACACACATGCCTGCACATGTATGTATATGTATGTGTGTGTGTGTGTGTGTGTGTGTGTGTGGTGGTATACACAGGCATAAGTGGTAGAAACTCAAGTTGGCTAGCAGGAAGTTGTACAAGTTGAACACCTTGGCTACTACAAATAGCACCTTAATAAATATGGATGTTCAGGAAATCTGTAGGATGTTATCTTAATTTCTTTTGTGTATATACACTTTAGCAGTACAACAAGATCAGCCAATAATCTGATAATCTTAGGAGAAGATGTTCTCTCAGATCACTCAGATAAAAATGTGTGTTTATTGATCCTTTAATTTTAACCTGAGAGACCCTCATCAGAAACTTCTGGCTACTCTTCTTGGAACTTTCTGTGCATAGAATGTTGAGTAGCTAAATGGGTGCTATTTTAAATCACAACATTTATGATGTTTTTTCCATACATCTATAGATAATTCAACACAAACAACATCTTTCCTCATGTATGTGAATTATTTCATTTGCATTTAATGTAATTTATATTATACCTTGAGGGTAGATTTTTATCTTTTCCTAATTTCTTTTTAGTTATATCACATATTATTGTTTGCCTTTTCTTTTTCTTGTCTACTTTAAAAATAATTTTAAATGATGTGTATATAGGTGTATGCACATGCAAAAGTATAGAGGTCAGAAATCAAACTAGAATTTCTTTTTCACTATCTTAGGTTTTTGTGAACTAGGTTCTCTTACTGAAAAGCATTGTTTCAGCTCTCCTGACTGGACCAGAAGCCAGGGAATCAGCCACTCATGACTGATTTAGAATTACAGATGCACAACATATTAAACGGTTTGTGGAAAAGTGGTGGAGATATGAGCAAAGGTTCTCATGCTTGCTCAGCAAGGACTTCACTTATGGAGCCATCTTCCTAGTCTCCCTTTCCTGTCGACTTTAACAGAAGATATTTTTAGTGTATTTTCTTCTCTTGAAGTCTTCTAAATAATCAATCTCTGCCGGGAGCCATCCCCAGCTTGGTGGGAGGAGAAGGTGATCTTCTTTTTTCTCCTCCGGTCGGTTCTTCTTGAGGCAGCCAAGGGGGATGGGAAGAGCGTCGGCAGTGGGTAAGACTTAGGGTTAGGCTTCTGTAGCTGGCCTGCCCTCTGGTATCCTCTGTCCAGAAACTGCAGTTTCTGGCACTTAATACCTCAGACCATGGAGAGCAGAGAATTAAGCAATGCTTTTGATCTGTCTCTGCAGGTGCTGCCAGGCTCTAACTTAGGTCTGTTAATTTGAGGTCACAGGAAAAAAAGACACTTAGAAAAGTTATTATAGTTTATTACTAAGTGTAAAGAGTTTCCTATGAAAGCTATCTAAAAGACAAAGCAGGAAGGTCCTTATTCGGGGGAAAAGGAAAAAAATTCTAACAGAGGAAAAATTCTAAGTGGAGAGATTCTAAGCAGGGAAGAAAGAAGAAGGAGAGGAGAGGAGAGGAGAGGAGAGGAGAGGAGAGGAGAGGAGAGGAGAGGAGAGGAGAGGAGAGGAGAGGAGAGGAGAGGAGAGGAGAGGAGAGAGAAAGAGAGCTTGCTAGAAAGAGTGGGAGAGAGAAAAATGAGAGGTGAATGAGAGAGAGAGAAGTGAGTTCCTAACGAACATCCCTTTGTCTTATACATCATTCAGAGTACCTGATCACATGTTACAAAGTTCATCACAAGTTCACACCAAAATTCAAGTAATAAATTGAAATAGAAGTTTACAACAGAGAATGTTTACATGCATATCCATTAGGAGTAATTATCTGACTAAACATCCATCACCTGTCTAGCTCCACAGATTCACTGAAGGTTTAAAACTATAACTAAGAAATTAGTAAAATTTTGTATAGATAAACCCAGACAATATTTTCTCTTCTGTCCTAGCACCTATAATAAACCGTGAATTCCCTTTTAGTGACCCTTGGTTAATTGTTTTACAACCACCTTGGAATGTGCTCTGAGCAGGAGAGAGTCTGGTTACTATCTAAGTGCTGTTAACTGATGACACTTGGGAGACTGGCAGAGTTCTCATAGCAGTTTTCAATATCAGAAAGGGACTTAATAGCATTCTCACTATAAAAGAGCTTAATAATTATTGATATAATTTTAGGAATTCTTATAGGATCATCATTAAGACTTAAAAAGTCGTCTATTTGTCTATATAGCAACACTACAAGACAGTACATCTTCGTGGGTCTGCAGAGATCTGCTCCAAAGGGGAGTGCTATTACTTAGTGATTGTTACATATGTTTAATAATACTACTACTAATAATAATAGGAAAAGCATATTAATAGCAGGATCTTTCCTAAAATATGTCCAGCATAGCCTTGCTGATGTGGCACACTTGTCGCTGATAATAATCCGAGGCAAGCATTTCAGGATGGCCAACTGCTGATTATTAGCTTGTCCTATTATGGCTCCTGACAAATCTCATCTTAGTATTTCAATAATAAATTATGTTATTCATTCTTAAGCTCATGGACTCCAGTGTAAAGATGTTCATAGGCTACTTCCTACACAGTGAAAAAACTTAAGACAACTCAATCTGCTTATCAACTTCCTATTTTATGCTGCTGTTTTACTTCTTAATTTTTAGTATTTTAAATGTATTACTAATAGTATCTTGAAAGTTACATTTATTTAGTTATTTTAGGGCTGGGTAGAAATCTGGTTAAGAACACTTGCTATTCTTGCAGAGGTCCTAGATTTGGGCCCTTGAATTCATATCATTAGCTCACCACTATTTGTAAATACAATTCCTGTGAATCCAAAACCCTCTTCTGACATCCCCAGGCACGAGACATACATTTGGTGCACATATTGATAAGCAATCAAACACATATAAATGTGCACTTTAAAAAAAACAGCTATTAGCAATATATTTCCTTTTTCTTTTTCATTACTCATTTCATTTCTACATAGCCCTCTTTCACAATTTCCATCTTACCTAAAGGTAGTTTCTTTAAAATTTTCATTTAGAAAATAACTTGAGTAGGGCTAGAGAAATTGTTAAGTGGTTAAAAGAGCATTTGCTACTTTTTCAGAAGACCTGGGTTCAGTTCCCAGCACCCACATGGCAGCTCACAAGAGTCCATATCTCAAGTTCCAGGGGGATGCTATGACTTCTTATGGTCTCTGAGGGAAATATATCCACATGGTAAACACACATGCATGCAAACAACACTCAAACATATAAAGTAAAAAATCAATGAATGTTTATAAAAATGAAAAGAAAACAATGTCTAACAATTAACTTTTTTGGTGAGCTGTAAATAATACTTTTGCATATATTTTCATTATTGGATGTCTTTAACAGGCCCAAGCATGGCAAACACAGCCCTGGCAGGTTTTGCCTTTCTCCCTTCCCTTTCCCTTGATGAACTGTTAGATTCTCTCTCTTTCTCTCTTTTCTTTTTTGCTTGTTTTTATTTTAATGAAAAAATTTTTGATTGATGTGTGATAGATTTAAGCATTTCCATATTCCTATAGCTAGCCGCCAAGGTCCATTCCCTTATTTGGCCACTTTCATATGCCTGACTCATTTCTGAGGCTGATCCCCAAGGTCCAACTATCAAGGTCAAATTTCGATTCAAAATTCCTCATTTGTCTATCCTGGTGAATATGCCCAATCAGAACTTACAGCTGATCCTAGCTCTTTCTAATACAGATTTCCCCTTTGCTCTTCTTAAAATTGTGCCTGCCTATCTCTTGCTTCTCTTTCTGCCTGATTCAGAGTCAGCCACCTTATCTTTTTGCCTTTCTTAATAAAGAATGTCTTTGTGTTGAGAATTGCTTTTGATGTGGATGTGCCTAATCTGAGGTCCTGAGGGAGCACTCTATGGTGAGTGGATCCATTCAATTATTCTTTTTTTTCCTTTTCCTGTGTGTACATGTGTGTGCATGCATGTGTCTTTGTGTCTCTCTGTATATGTGTGTGTCTGTGTGTGTGTATGTGTGTGTGTTTCTTTCTATGGTTTTGAGTTCCTATTTGTTATATTCAGAAATTTGTGAAAATACTACCAATCTGTTGGGGGAAAATTCTTTCTCTATGCTGTTTATGTTTTCTGTTCTTCTTGTTTTGGCTTCAGTCATTTTTACTTCCATGTGTTTACCATGACAAGCCCAGCACATGTCTCCCTCGATTTCATGTTCTCTCTCTCTCTCTCTCTCTCTCTCTCTCTCTCTCTCTCTCTGTGTGTGTGTGTGTGTGTGTGTATGTGTGTGTGTGTGTGTGCTGAGTACAGTGAGTGCTCCCCATCTGTACATGTGTGCAGGACCATCCACCAGGGTGTGCGCCTACCAGGACTGCATCTCATACATCTGTCTCCCTCCTCTTGCAGTCTTGTATCTTTTAAAGTATATTCTCAACCCGTACTTCCTCTTAGTATCAATTCATCACACCACGTTGCATTTCTTTCTAGAATCTTTGCGGAGGGTGTTTACTTTCAGTCACATTATGTTTTTGAAGAGTTGTGCTCTCATGTCATGTGTCACAACTCACAACCCTTAGATCATTTCTTGAGCATAATTATTGTACATGTCCTCCAATCACTGTCTTATAACTCAGTACCCACCACTCTCTTTTTTTTTATTTCAATGCACATTTCTTTTTAAATTTTATCAGTGACTCTTTCTGTTTGTGTGATTATTTTAAGTTCTGGACATGGTACATGATACCTTTTGATAACACCCGAGGCTCAGAAGGAAACTATGATCTCTGTCTTAAGGGCAACCTGACCTTTGTAATCGTCAGGCACAGTGTCAGCTCACCTCTGTCTGTTCAATTGGTACCAATCTGGGCTTTAGAATCTGATTTACTATGATTATTAAAGCATACCTCTGAACCCCCTCTCCTATACAAGTCTCTGGCAAATGCTAGCAAAAGCTGCTACTCTTTAATAACCCCAAATCAAGTTTTGATTCTCTTTTCCTGTGATCTCTCAGAAGTCACCTTTAGTGCTCCCAGTCTCTTGGTCACTGCTTTCTGTTCATCCTCATCTCAGTCTACTGTCCTGCAGAGAAAGGGAAAATTCACAGTGCAGGGCAGCCAGCTGACTCTCCTGTGCTCTGCATCTATATGGGGCAGATGTTCTGAATTATTTCATTCAGTTCTGTATTGACTCCAGGAAGGAATTCAACCCAAGTAAGTGAAGGTGTTTGGGTAGCTAGCTGGAATCCATGGAAATAGGTACACCTTATTCCCTATGGCTCATTTTTTCAGAAAATGTTCTAACCTCGTGTCATAATAATTGTATGAAAGCATAATGTAGCTGGTGGCAAAGACATCCTAATCTAATTAGGTTTATGGAGAGACTGAAAGATTAAATCACTTGATGAAGGTCTTTCAGAGAATTGGAGATGGCACTTTTAACAGAACATTAATCCATATATGGAATTGTCCTTAAAATGAGATCTTAAAATAGCATCATTTACATTTCATTTTGTCATTCTGGTACATGCTCATTTAAATTAAAGATATCTTACATTTTTGTTACTCTGAAGTCTTTTTTCTGAGAACATTTTATTCTGTAGATTTTCATAGATGGCTTAGCTCCTATGGGGAGGAAAAATGGTCTATCAGTATGATCCAGAAGTATGAAGTTTGGATCAACTTCGTGCTTTTCAAAACATTTCTGGATGGCACCGGTTTCTCTAAAGAGTGCCCCATTTATCCATGCTTCCATGCATCTAAACACCCTGAGGGGCTGGAAACCATCAGCAAGAAGTAGGCTCCCTGAATAATCAGATTTCCAGTGGGGAGCAGATGGCTCATGTTCACACCATCACAGGCCAATCTCTGACAGCTGTTGAATATGTTGAGATTATTGTAGATGCCATTTGGAATATCTTAGAGTTGTGTGGTAAATAGGAAGCCCGATGTTGAGAAACAACTGCTTGTCTCATCTTTGTATCTTCAGTTAGCATGTTTTGGTGGAAATATTCCAAACAGAGGCGGCAACATTGACCATGTAAGGCTCATCACTTTCCTTTCAAATTCTTTGCCAGACTCTATTTGTATCCCACCCTCTCTCTGTATGTGTGTGTCTGTCTGTCTGTCCAGTTTGTTAGAGATTCAGAGTAGAACGGTATAAATAGACCCTAACACTTTGTAAACTCTTAGCTCAGAATTTTAGACATAATTGAAAAAACACAGTTATACAATCTCATTCAAATTTAAGTGTGATATTTTTATAATAATCTAAATAACATATATAGTTTTTGCTAAATTCTGAATAAGTGTGTTAGCATCCCAATTCATAGGAGACTCCTGACTCCTGCAGTGACAGTTTCAAGAAGAAGGACCTCTGGGAGTGGATTGACTCATGAAAGGAGAATCCTCAAACAGAGGTTAGTGCTTTGAGTGCTCAGCTTCATTGTAAGCTTGACATAACCTAGAGTCACCTGGAAAGAGTCCCAATGAGAGATTGTCTAAATTGGACTGGATCTGGGTTTGTCTGTTATGGGTAGTCTTACTTTAATTGATGTGGAAAGACCCTGTCTATGGTGGCCTGCACTATTCCTTAGTAGGCAGAAGTTCCTGAGCGGTATAAGAGTGATGCAGGCAAGCAAGCAAGGAAGCACACATGTCTTTATTTCTTTCCCCTTGACTGTGGATGTGATGGACTAGCTGTTTGAAGTTCCTGTCTTGAAGCCACTACATTAACAGACTATGACATAGAATTCTAAGTGAGATATACCCTCTCTTCAATAAAGTTGTATGTTAATAATAATAAAGTCATAAATAATAATAAATAATATGTTATTTATAAATAACAAATAAATAATATGTTAAAAATAATAAAGTCAAAACTTTTTGGTCAAGGTGTATTTTATCAAAGCAATAAAAAAGAAACTACAAGAGTACCCTTATAAAAGAGATCCTAGAGGGGGCAGGAGAGATGGCACCCTAGCTGAGAGGGTTTGCTGCACTTACAAAGGATCAGAGTTTGGTTCCTAGGCTCCAAATCAGGCATCTTACAAGCACTGTCATTCTAGATTCAGGGAATCCAACACCTCTGGCCTTCACAAACACCTAAACTGATGTGTGATTGTACACACACTCACACAAACACGCACACATACGCACATGCACATACACACACACACATACACATGCATGCACATGCACAACTTAAATAATAATAAATACACCTTTCTAAAAAAGGTCCTAGAGATCTGTCTTGCCTTTTCTATCACATGAGGATGAAGCAAGGTTTTTTGTTTCATGAGAAATGAAGCTTTCTTAGACTTTGAATCTTGAATAAACTAGATCTTGGGCCACTTGGGGTTCAAAACTCTGAAAAATAAATTTCTGTTGTTTATAGATTACTCAATACTGTAAACAGAACTTTTCAACATATGTAGTATTGTGTAAATGACACTCCTTGATATTGCTAATTTGTATGTATGAAAACATCTGTATGTGGCTATATACAATCATATTTAGTGTCTGTTCACCACAAATACTATTAACTTAAAAATAATGTTTATATGTACACATTAGGGCTTGTGTATGTGTGAGTATAGGTGGCTCTGGAGTCCATAATGCAGTATCAGATCCCCTGGAGACAAATTTCAGACCATGACCCATTTAACATGGGAGCTAGGAATTGATCTCAGGTCTTCTACAAGAGGCTCTACTCCTAAGCTAATTAGCCTTTATCCTGGGGCCAAATGAACGTTTAGAGGTGTTTTTTCCCTAAAAAAGTGGCATAGGTTAATTGTAGTAACAGACAACCTTAAAGGTACTTGAAGCACAGATGACTTTTGTTGCTTTTTTTTTTTTTCCTGAGGACTGATTGAGTTTTCTGATCTGAACAGTGGCAATATTCAGTGACATGCTTATGGAAAGCTCTGAGCACATTAGCTGGAGTTTCCTCAATCATGGTAAATCACATGAATGTGTCTGAATTCCACTGGACAGAGCATAGTTATATGAAGGACACTTAAACTACCATGTGTTCTCCCTCCAGTCAGCAAATATTTGTTTCAGTCACCATTGTACACAGGAAATGCTTTTATCCAACACAATGGGTATTATCCTCTCCCTGAGGTATTAGGCAGAGCAGCAAGGTCCAAGTTCATGTTCAGGGAGTGATGGCTGGCATTCTTCTTATCTGGTCTGGAGGTATCTCTCTTTGTGCAGGAGAAAAGTGAATTGAAAGAATCAGTTATCTTCCCCGTCACAGACTCAGTATTTACCGAAGGAATAAGGAAGTACAATAGCTATAAACATTCCCATTAAGAACAGGAGAAAGAAGAGCAGTTCCTAGTTTTTAATGAATTCATAAAGTACACAGTAGAGCCAGTGGGAAGATTCTGCACACACACACACACACACACACACACACACACACACACACAAATGGCTGCACAGTTTGTAGGATCTAGTGTAAAACAAAAATGCAAGACATCATGTTTTAAAAAATGCATTAAAGCAAGTATGAAATATTTCTGATACTGGGGACTCTGCAGTGTCATAGGTCATGTGCCCACGAAGCTGGTCCTGACCTTGAGTTACAGAGAGTATACTCATTGGTGAGGCTCAGATTCCTCCTCTGGTTATGACTGCCTACAACGTTGCTCTCAGCAAACTTTGATTTCGTGTCTTAGGAATTTCTCCCTTCCAAAATTCAGGATTTGGCTTCATTTAAAGAGGATTTGTGACAGGAAATGCATGTGTGGATCAGTTGGCATAGTGCATGCCTGGGCTGCAGAAAACTCTGGATTCAATTCTTAGCACCATGTAAACCAGGCATGATAGCACATGCATGTAGTTCCAGAACCTGGAATCAGGAGTTCAAGATCATCCTCCACACATGGGCAAATTGAAGCCAGCCTGGTCTACATAGTGATAGAAAGCAAATAAGTTGCCATGTGGGGATCCACTCCTTTACTCTTGGCATGGTGGTAGGGTAGGGTAGTGGTGGAGGATCCAATACTTTATTCCCAGCAAGTAAGAAGTCACACTTGGCTATATAGAGAGTTCGAGATCAGTCTGGGTTACATGAAATCTGTTGAAAAAAATTAACCCAAAACAGTTCATAGACCTAAATACAAGAATGCAAGTCAAAAAGTCTTAGAACATGTAAATAGTATATCCTTGATGGGTAGAGATGTAGTATAGTTGGTGGAGTGTCTGTCTAACATGTGTAAGACCTTGGATTTGATCTCTAGTAGTATGGGATGGCATGGTGGCACACACCTGAATTCCCAGCATCCAGGAGGTAAATGTGAGGGGAATAACAGTTCAAGGTCATCATCAGCTATATGAAAAGTTGATGATATCCTAGGGAAGAGTGAGATACAGGACACCCTATTAAACAACACGAAAAACACAATAGTTATAATTATAGTAGAAAACAATGTCAGTTGAACTTCATCAAAATGTTTTAAGAGTATATTAAAAAGGACATCATCATGAAGTTGGCAGATAACCCATGCAAGAGAGAAAGTGTTTGCAAGCTTTGTATCTGACAATGATATTGGACATATAAAGGACTGTTTGAATTAACAAAAGACACAGTTACAATGGGGCAAAGCATTCAGTTAGATGCATCCTGCACAAGACAATATGCAAGTGGGTAATAAACCCAGGCCTGCTGAAAGACATCACCACCATTGTTATTTAGAGAAATGCTGATCAAAACCACAATGAGACACTACATCATTGGGGTGACTAGAATAACAGCACACAGGATTACTAACGTTGGCAAAGATATGGAGATTGGAAAGCTCATTCATCAATTCATTCAACTGCTGCAGCCACTTTGGGAAACAGCTTAGCCGTTCTTCAAAAAGAGAGAACAGATCCAGAGAGATTGCTCAGACAAAGGAAGTGCTAACCCTGCAAACGTGATGAACCCAGTTCACTGCTCCAAACTCATGTAAAAAGCTACTTGAGATATGGTGATGCACACCTACATGCCAGCACTCCTCCAGCAAGAAGTGGGTGGAGACAGGAGAGTCACATGAAAGCTGGCAGACCTGAGAGCATTGGAGTACACAGTTCAGCAGACATATCCAAAGAGACCCTGATAGCAAGGTGTGGTGGCAGGTGTCTTTAATCCCAGCACTGAGGAGGCAGAGACAGAGGCAGAGGCAGAGGCAGAGGCAGAGGCAGAGGCAGAGGCAGAG
>NW_021604591.1:5401145-5417225 GCF_004785775.1 Grammomys surdaster
AGAGGCAGAGGCAGAGGCAGAGGCAGAGGCAGAGGCAGAGGCAGAGGAGGCAGAGGAGGCAGAGGCAGAGGAGAGATCTCTGTGAGTCTGAGGCCAGCCTGGTCTACAAAGAGACTTTTCAGCACATCCAGTGCTGCTACACAGAAAAACCCTGTCTCAAAAAACCAGAGAGAGAAACAGGCGTGGCATAAGAAAAAGAGAGGAAAGAGAAGAGAGAGGAAAGAGAGCTTGCCTCAGAGTGTAGGGGGCAGCTTCAATAAGGTAGAAGATAAGAACAGACACCTGAAAGTTTTTCTTTGAGTGTTGTAGCACCCAGCATCACTACCACCACCAAAATAAACAAAGCAAAAAAAATTACATACACAGTGTCCATGACATTATTTCTATTTATAAACAAAAAGTATAAAATCCCAACTCTATATTAGCTAATCAATGAAGATACAAAACAGGATGTTTTTATTCTGACTCTATTAATATTTCAAATCTTTCTTGAGAACATTGCTTCATTGGAGAACAGGAATTTCAACACATAAGTCTTTGGGGAAATGGTCCCAATTCAAGCCATAAAATAGGAAGCAGGTTCCTTGGTGCTAAAGTCTAAGGGCTAATGGATGATGAATAATGAGTACAGGATTTCCTTAGGAGTAAAGAAACTGGTCTAAAGCCATATAATGTTACTGATCATATGATTTGAAGAAAACCACCCAAGTAGATACTTTCAAAAGGTTTGATGTCTTGAGAATTATCAATCAATGAAACATTTAAAAGATGTTACATGACCGGGGAGGTAGCTTGGCTGGTAAATGAAGGCATTTGTTTCCAAACCTGGATATCTGAGATCAATCCCCAGTGTCTACATGGTAGAAGGAAAGAACAAACTCCCTCAAGTTGGCCTTTGACCTTCACAAGGATGGCACAACACAATCATAGTGACTAAAACACACACACACACACACACACACACACACACAAACGGAGAGAGAGAGACAGAGACAGAAAGAGAGACAGGGAGAATAAATAACGTACTAATTTTTTAAAAAATAGATGCTAAACATGTTTTTGAAAACAATGTCTTTGTGTGTGTGTACATATGCCTGTGTATATATATTTATGTGTGTGAATGTATCTATATTTATGTGTATGTATGCATGTGTGTGCTTGTGTACATGTGTGTATATGCACATGTATGTTGTATGAGTGTGTGTATGTATGTGATTGTGTGTCTCTGTGTATGTCTGTGTGTTTGTGTGGGCGGTATATACAAGCCATGGTGCATGTTTGGAGATCAGAGGACAACTTTTGGGAATCAGTTTTCTCCTTCCACTATGTAGGTCTCTGAAATCAAAATGACCACATATAGCTTGATGGCAAGTGCCATTGTTCTCTGGTCCCAATTGGGAGCATTTTTAGCAATCATTCCAACCCATAATACCAAGGTACTAAGCAATACCAGATCTCAACAGCATGTGACATTAGTGAACACAGACTTCTGCTCTGTCCTTATCATAAATCATCTGACTATGGAGAACCACCTGATTATTTATACTATCATTCTGGATACATTATACCAGATACATGATACACACTTGTCAGACCACAAAGCATAACTTTATGTGTATAGAAAACCAATGATGTAGAATGAAACAATATTCATGGCTCTTACTTAGACACATAAACTTCACTGGCCTTTGGCTCCTATTGACTCAGTCTTAAAGACACAGTTAGGTGTATATAGTAATCCCAAGTACATAGTCTGAGAGGAGAAAGATAGCAAATGTCCTGCCTGAGTCTTCTTTTAAGTCAGTATTTTTTTTTCTGAAAATCAGTCAAACAAAATTTCTTATATAAAAATTTATTTCTGGTCAACATCTCTCTTCTTTCTTTGATAACAGAAATAAAACTTTAAAGCTTAAGATGCTTTTCTTAATACAAGAAAATGGGTAAGAAATGTAGACACTCTATTTTTAGAATCCTCTTTTAGAGGAGACAACAGTAGGGGTAGAGAGCTGTGTTATAAAGGCCAAAAGTGAACAAGGGCATTGGGTCGCATAGAGTAAGGAAGGCTGAGACAGGTACGAAGTAGAATTTATCCTTCTGGCATCCTTTGATTAAAAGCAAAGTCTGAGCCTGTCATGAAGCTAGAAATCAATTTTGACATTTTCAATAATAACTTTTATAGAACAGAAGGTTGTTTTTTTTTAAATTTTCTCAGCTTCTATGTATTTTAATTTCCACCTGAATTCAAGTCCTCAGCTAATTTTAATATGTGTGATTCAGTGTGTTAGTGCATACACAGGTCTACACAAGTGTTCTTACTGTTCGTAGAGTAGTTAGGGTCAGAGCCTGGGTCCTTGATTCTCCTTCCTGAAGTCCAGCTGTACGCCACATAAGCATGATTTACCACAGACTCTCTACAGCCTTGTGGAAGTATATCTTTTTCATTTTGGTTGGTACATGGTCTTTGTATGTGTGGATATGAGTGTATTGTAAAAGGGTGGCCTTGGGATATAACACAGCATCTTTCCTTTTTGAACTCTCAGTGACTGTAATTACCATTACTAGACCCAAACAGGATGAAGACCATTAGTTGTGCACTCTCAGAGAATTCACAGGTGGTTAACAGTTATTGGGACTGGGGAGAATTTTCCTCAATGATTTAGCCACCCAGAAGTTTCCCATGATCTCATTAGAAACCCCCAATTTTTTGATTCACTAAACTAAAGCTAAACTGATGAAACTGTTTCTTTGGTCAGTCATGGAGGCACTGTCTGAGGTAACCAGCTCTTTGTTCACACTGTGTATGTTTCCATTTTCAAGTACACACAGAGATGATTTTAATTTCAATATTTTTGTTTTTTATTTTGTTGTATAATTTCACTGCAGTTGCTTTAGTTCAAGATCTGCTCATCAGTCACTTCTTTTAGATTAAAGACTAAGAGAGAAGCTCAGTGGGATCTGATGGTCAAGTTATCGAATGATGTACCTATAAAGTTAAGAGCTATATCACAGCACCCTACATGTCCGCACAGAGATGTGATAACTCTTTTCTCAGAGAAGAACTCTCCAGGGTTGGGCATGGAACACAAGGACATTGATTGAAACCATTTTGGCCATCTGAGCAGAGTTACCACTCTTAGGTACAGGTCCATGTGTTCAACTCCCCCTCTTAAGGTCTACAACTCTTCTCTGCCCTCAGCTATGTCTCACTTTCACTGAGTGATGTTCTGGCATAAACTTCTTTCCTGTCTTTTTAAACAAGATAATTGTATTAGTTATTTCTATTCCTACAGTGATAAAATAACTGATAAATGCAGTGATACTTATACACACATGTATAAATACAAATAAAATAAATCTTTTAATTGAGCTCTATACTGAAGAACATGAATGCATTAAATACACTCTTGCCCTAAAGAAGAGACCTATGAAGCTTGTGGACAGGATGCAGAAAGATGGCAAAAAGTCCAAGTTCAGCCACAGGAGAGCTACTCAGTGTACTTGAAGAGATGCTGAAATGAGACCATCTCCCACTAACAGCTTATCTCAAGTCATGGACACCATGAATTTCTTTTCCTAGGGCATCTTCAAGTGAATGAGGTAGGGACATCTCAGTCAATGTATCACACTCAGTTATTGGTGACACCAAGATAAGTTCTCTCTAAGGATATCCAGATGTTCTGTATCCTGCTGCAGCTCTTGATGCTCCTGTCTCTGGAGGAGCTGGCCAAGCAAGCATTCTTGTTAAATGACACCATGGTAACCCCCAAGCATACCATGTATCAAGAGAGAGATAGGAATTCAAAAAAGAAGTGGATGAAGAATGTGCATGAGAACAAGATAATTATTCCTCACAAGTTTATGAAAAAAGAAGTCTGTTGTGATAAAAAGTGAGTGACTGATTTGTGCATATCATGCAAGATAAACCATCTTAGCTTGCTGCACAGTGATTCTGGAAAGGATGTCACAATCTGAACAGCAGACATTAAATGAGATGTTTGTATTTTAGCTTATATTTGACTCATCCAAACAGAATTGGCTTCTGTTAAAAGCCTCATTGCTAATAATTGTTTTCATGCTAATTAGTATGCCAATAAATGTTATCAATTACATCTTCTATTTAGGATCAATTTCATCATTCATGTCTGAATGAGGAGTCAGAAAGTCTACCAATAAAATGTAATAACCAAATCTGTGGAGAATTGGAACACAGGGAAAATTAAAATCCCTAATCCTTCTATTATTTCTTTTTTTAAAAATATGAATTTATTTTAATTATGTGCATTTGCATCTCTCTGTGTACATATATGCATGTGTATGCAGATGATCATGGAGTCCTGAAGAAGCATCAGATTTCCTGGACCTAAGATTACAGACAATTATGAGCCACCATATAGGTTCAGGGAAACAAATTTCAGACCTCTGTCAGAAAAGCAAGCATTCTTAGCTGCTAAGCAATCTCTCAGTCTCCACCTCAACCTCCAAGACATCTTTCTAGCCTACCACTTTACTTCTTGTGGCCCTGCAATATGATAATTAGATCAATGAAGGTAAAGAAAGAGATTGTGGAAAGGAGCAGCAGACATACGTTGCTTATTTTTGTGACTGTATTTTAACTGCATTTCTCTCTTCCCTTTGCTCTCTCCAAACCCTCCCATAGTCCTTCCTCACTCTCCTTCAAATTTATGGCCTCTCTTTTCATTTGTTTCATTTCATTCAGTTGTTATTTCATGTATTTATGTATTTGAATATGAACGCATATGCCCTGATATAGCCTTTTGAGTCCATACAAATTATTTGTATGTATGTTTTCAGGTCTGACTGTATGGCTCTGGCCAACCAGTTGGTATGTTCTTCTGTGTGGAAGGCTACCTCTCCTGCTCCTAGCTTTAATCACCTGCCCATAGTTTTTCATGTATCGGTGGAAGGCTACCTCTCCTGCTCCTAGCTTTAATCACCTGCCCATAGTTTTTCATGTATCGTTAAGGTCTCATGGGCTTTTCTCCATCCAGTTTAGTATGTTTGTTGGTATCCTCCTTGTTCAGATCAGATTTGGCAAGACTTTACAAGTGTACCTTCTGATGTTACTAGGAGATTCAATCTCACAACAAAGTCCCTTGTCTTCTGACTCTTATAATCTTTCCACAGTGTTCCCTGAAACTTAGATGTGGGAGTGTTTTATAACTATATCCTTTGGAACTAGGCTATAAAACTGCAAACTCTGGTTTGCTATAGCAGCCTCTGTCTGTTGCAAGGGGAACACTTCCTTGATGAGAGGTGAAGGTTACTCTTATATGTGGGTATAAAGACACATATTTATAGATTGTTGTCAGAGATTATCCTGTTTTTAGAAAAGTATCAATTGTAGATGCTCCTAAAATAGACATGATTTCACTAGGACTATTCAGTTAGCAAGATTTCAAGTATCAGGTACAGGTTATCTTTTTTTGAGCATGTTCTAAGTACAATTTGAGAACCACTGGTTTCTGTCAAGATGTGTATGCCACGACTGCATGCTTAGAGTTACTGTGCCATGTTGGTCATTGATGTGATTCATGGGTGTCATATCTTGGTACTGTTGGTTGTATTTTTTTGTTTTTTTGCTTGCTTGTTCACTTTTTAAGTTTGCATGGTGCTGTACCATAAAACCTAGCTCTAGGGACCTCTGGGCCTTGTTTCTGAAGTATGGGGTTTCTTCGGTAATAATAGTTTATATTTCAGCTCTAGAGAGTATCCAAGAGCAGTAGCAATAGACTGGGTGTTTGGAGAGTCTGTTAGACAGCCCTGGCTAACAACTCAAAAGAGCACTTCTCTTATCTGACATTTGAGATCCTTTTAAAGGTGGTCTTTGGCTCTTGGAGGGAATACCATTAACCCAGATGAGAAAAGTTTAGTTTAGAACTACATATGTAGGAGCAAAAGAGTTCATCCAGCCTTGAGATGAGAGTTTGTGCTTAGTCTCTTTTTTATTGGATATATTATTTACTTACATTTCAGATGTCTTCCTCTTACCTCATTTCCCCTCCTCAGAAACCCCCTATCCAATCCCCCCTCCTCCTTTTAGCTTTTATACTATTTTAATTACACATAAGTACTAGGATCAACTAGTTTTAGGCTGAGGAACTTAGAATACACTAGATGCAAATAGTCAAGGAACACGCAAGACAATAAACACAAATAGTCAAAGAACAAGCAAGGCAATAAACAAAATTCCTTGAACAGTCACGTGATCACTGTTTCTGAGGGCTTATCAGGATGACCAAAATATCTGAGCCTACTTCTCTGTCCTAGCCAAAAGTCATTTTTATGTCTGAAGCCTACTTTCTTGTTCTAGCCTCAGATTCAGATTCCTGCCCGAAATTACTTCTTTGTTCTAGCTTAACATCAGATTCCTGCCTGAAGCCTACTTCCTTGTCCTTGGCCAATGTCAGATTCCTGCCAAGTAGCCCATTTCCTTGTCCTTGACATATGTCAGTTTCTTGCAAAGCAGCCCCAAAAGCTCTCTGCCTCTCCCCCTTTTTTATTTCACAAACAAGACAGCCTGTCTTAAGTCATTCTGTCAAGAATGCCTTCCTTACCCATCACAGAATATGCATTATCGAAAGCAATGCACTTCTGTCTTAGGTTGGTAAGGCTCTGTGCAGAATCTTACTTGTCCTTGACTTGTCATCCTGTTAAATAAATAACTCTGTCTGGGGGTCCATTTTCAGTTTCAAGCCATGTACTTTGGCTGCCAACATGTTGATGTTGTTAAAGACATGCTTTAACAAGATAGGCAGGAATAAAAGTATTCCCAGGACAAAAAAGTGCTAGCATGATCAAGCTATATATGCCATTCTTAGAAGCTTGACCAAAATAGAAATACTGACCTCAGGCCATGTGTAATTTTATCAGCAGTATCTGGCACATTAACACTCAGCAAAGGAGCATTCTTTATAATTCATAATCTCACTATGAAAAATTAAATCATCCAGAGAGGTGTTAGAATTATGCAATATACTGCAAGAATCTTTAAACTTTTCTCTAATTATAATGCCTATCACTGTAAATTTTAGAACTAACATGAATCCTATGTATCTGGCATGACACTTGAAATGGCTCCTTACTCTTAAACTCTGAACCTCCTTCCAATAATTTGAATATGGTAAAAAGCATCAATCTGTTGTTCCAAATGCCTATCTAAATCCTCTTGTATATTCAATACATTAGTAACATTTTTTGCTAAATAATTAACAAAATAGCTGTCTTAACATCTGTGTCAAAGTAATTGCAGAAACAGTGGTGCTAGCAATTAATGTATTAAAGCTGTTATACAAGCAATAAGCCAGCTCACTACCCTCTTGTTTCTGCTTAAAGCCTGAGTCACTTCTTCCAGTACTTGCAAGCTTTTTTTCAGAAGACCAAGGTTTTCTAATACTCAGGGCAGTAAGACAAAAGCTGGTTGATAGACCCCTGTAACACACATGCCAGGTTTCAACACACTAACACAATTAGAATGTATGCAATCAATGCCACTTACATTAAATACTGTAGAAGAAACAAAAATAATTTTAACTTGACAATTAAAAAAGCCTTAACACATGTACTAACACTGTGAAATCCAGATCCTGTCCCAATTTTATCTCTTGCTAACATAACATCATAGAAAATGCAGCTAACTTCCAAATAGGTCTCTGAAAATGTCCAGAACCAGCCTTCCAAATGAAGATTGTTATTTTCAATATTGGATTTATTTCTAGACCAGCCCATGACTGAGACCAAAAAACTGGTCACATTTAAGTAAAATACAAGAGCCATTATACCTTTTCTTTTTGATTCTCTGTTGCACAAGGTCTAAAAACTTGAGGCAAGGCAGCTTGTCTCATCTGGGATATAGGCAAGCAAAGGTGGGTCAGGAACAAAGGTCCAATACAGCTTCCCAGTTATCATTTTTAGGTCACTCAGCAAGCTCACAGGTCAACATTATTCTTTGTTCTGGCATCAGCATGTCTCATCCTTCGATCTGGTGGCCACCATGTTCCTTCAGCATCCTGCAGAAAAACCACAAACATGCCCTCATCCCCATAGTAAATACCTGATTCGGGTCATGCCATATTTTAGTAAGTAGATCCTTACTTTTCACCTAGGCAATATATATGCCTAACTGTAGGATGCAAAAGACACTCAGCAGAAAGTTCCTTGGCATCCAAATATTTTAAAAAATTTAAAATAAAAATAACTTGATTTAAATAAATTTGTGGTATATAGGGAGATACCTCCCCCTCTCTTATTTTATGAAGGTATTGTTTTAAATTCCATGGGCCCCTTCCATAGTCCCTTGTCCATGAGGATTATAAAGAATCCCAGTAATATGGGTAATATTAAATTGCTGACAAAAGTCTCAGATGCTTTACTCTAATAGAATGTTACATTGTCTGCTTTTTTTCCTATTATTTGATAATTTACTTATATATATTTCAGATGTCATCCCTGTTTCCTACCCCACCCCATGAAACTCCTTATCCCATCCCCCCTCCTCCTACTTCTATGAAGATGTGCCCCCACCTATCCACTCACTCCTACCTCCCCTCCTGACATCCACAACAGTGTTTGAATTTGGTGGTTGCACATGGAATGGATATCCAGATCTCCGGATGGCCCCTCCTCCAGTCTCTGCTCAACACTTTGTCTCTTTATTTGCTCTTGTGAGTAGTATGCTATTCCTTCTAAGAAGGACTGAAGCACTCACAGATTGGTCTTTCTTCTTCTTGAGTTTCTCTTGGTCTGTAAGTTATATCTTGAGTATTGGGCTTTTGGGCTGATATTTACTTATCAGTGAGTGTATACCATGTGTGTTCTTTTGTGATTGGATTAGCTCACTCAGGATGATATTTTCTAGTTCCATTCACTTGCCTAAGAGTTTCATGAATTCATTGTTTTTAATAGCTGAGTAGTATTCCATTGTGCAAATGTATCACATTTTCTGTATCCATTCCTCTGTTGAAGGACGTCTGGGTTCTTTCCAGCTTCTGGCTATTATAAATAAGGCTGCTATGAACATAGTAGAGCATGTGTCCTTGTTGCATGTTGGAGCATCTTTTGGGTATATGCCCAGGAGTGGTATCACTGGATATTCAGGTAACACTGTGTCCAATTTTCTGAGGAACTACCAGACTGACTTTTAGAGTAGTTGTACCAGCTAACAATCCCAGCAACAATGGAGGAGTGTTTCTCTTTTTCCACATCCTTGCCAGAATCTGCTGTCATCTGAGTTTTTAATCTTACCCATTCTGACTGGTGTTAGGTGGAAACTCAAGGTTGTTTTGATTTGCATTTCCCTGATGACTAAAGATGCTGAACATTTCTTTGGGTGCTTCTCGGCCATTCGATATTCCTCAGTTGAAAACTCTTTGTTGTGCTCTGTACAGTATTTTTAATAGGGTTATTTGATTGTTTGGAGTCTAATTTCTTGAGTTCTTTGTATGTTTTGGATATTAGCCTTCTATTAGATGTAGGATTTGGTAAAGATCTTTTTCCAATCTGTTGGTTGCAGTTTTGTCCTGTTAACAGTTTCCTTTGCCTTACTTTGCGATTTCATGAGGTCCCATTTGTCAATTCTTGATCTTAGGGCATAAGCCATTGTTCTGTTCAGGAACTTTTCCCCTGTGCCCATGTGTTTGATGCTCTTCCTCACTTTCTCTTCTATTAGTTTCAGAGTATCTGGTTTTATGTAGAGGTCCTTGGTCCACTTGGACTTGAATTTTGTACAAGGACATATGAATAGATTGATTTGCATTCTTCTACATGCTGACTTCCAGTTCAACCAGCACAATTTGTTGAAAATGCTGTCTTTTTGCCAGTGAATGGTTTTGCCTCTTTGCCAAATATCAAGTTACCGTAGATATGTGGGTTTATTTCTGGATCTTCAATTCTATTCCACTGATTTTCTTGCCTATCTCTGTACCAGTACCATGCAGTATTTATCACTACTGCTCTGAAGTACAACTTGATGTCAGGGATGATTATTATCCCAGAAGATCATTTATTGTTGAGAATAGTTTTTGTTCTCCTAGGTTTTTTGTTATTCCAAATTAATTTGAGAATTGTTCTTTCTAACTCTGTGAAGAATTTAGTTGGAATTTTAATGAGAATTGCATTCAATCTGTAGATTGCTTTCAGCAAGATGGCCATTTTTACTATATTAGTCCTGCCAATCCATGAGCAGGGGAGATGTTTCCATCTTCTGAGATCTTCTTCAATTTCTTTCTTCAGGGATTTGAAGTTCTTGTTGTATAGATCTGTCACTTAACTTAGTTAGATTTACACCAAGGTGTTTTATAGTATTTGTGACTATTGTGAAGGGTGTCATTTCCCTAAATTCTTCTCAGCCTGATTATCCTTTGAGTAGAGGAGGGCTACTGATTTGCTGAAGTTGTTTATTAGGTTTAGGAGTTCTCTGGTGAAAGTCTTGGGGTCTTTTCAACTATACTATCCTATCATCTGCAAATAGCAGTATTTTGATTTCTTCCTTTCCAATTTGTATCCTTTTGACCCCCTGTTGTTGTCTAATTGCTCTGGCAGGGAGAGAGTGGGCAGCTTTGTTTATTCCCTAATTTTAGTGGGATTGTTTCAAGTTTCTCTCCATTTAGTTTGATGTTGGCTACTCGTTGGCTGCATATTACTTTTAGATGTTTAGGTATGGGCCTTGAATTTCTGATCTTTCCAAACCTTTTAACATGAAGGGGTGTTGAGCTTTGTCAAATGCTTTCTCAGCATCTAGTGAAATGATCATGCATATTTTTCTTTAAGTTTGTTTATATAGTGGATTACATTGATGGGTTTCCACATAGTTGAACCATCCCTCCATTCCTGGGATAAAGCCTACTTGACCATGGTGGATGATTATTTTGATGTGTCCTTGGATTTGGTTTGTGAAAATTTTATTGAGTAGTTTTGAGTCGATATTCAAAAGAGAAATTGGTCTGAAGTACTCCTTCTTTGTTGAGTCTTTGTGTGGTATAGGTATGAGCATAATTGTGGCTTCATAGTACAAATTGGATAGTGTTCCTTCCATTTCTATTTTGTGGAAGATTTTATAGAGAATTGGTATTAGGTCTTCTTGGAATGTCTGACCAAATTCTGCACTAAAACCATCTGTTCCTGGGTTGTTTTTTCTGGGGAGACTTTTAATAACTGCTGCTCTTTCTTTAGGGGTTATAGGACTGTTTAGATGGTTTATCTGATTGTGATTTAACTTTAGTACCCAGTATCTATCTAGAAAATTGTCTATTTCATCCAGATATTCCAGTTTTGCTGAGTATAGGCTTTTGTAGTAGTATCTGATTGTTTTTGAATTTCCCCAGATTCTGCTGTTACGTCTCCCTTTTCAGTTCTGATTTTATTAGTTTGGATACTGTCTCTGTGCCCTCTGGTTAGTCTGGGTTTATCTATCTTGTTGACTTTCTCAAAGAATCAGCTCCTGGCTTTGTTGATTTTTGTATAGTTCTTTTTGTTTCTACTTGGTTGATTTCAGTCCTGAGTTTGATTATATCCTGCTGTCTACTCCTCTTGGGTGTGTGTTTGCTTCTTTTTGTTCTAGAGCTTTCAGGTGTGCTGTCAAGCTGCTAGTGTATGCTCTCTCCAGTTTCTTTTTGTAGGCACTTATAGCTATATGTTTTCCTCTTAGCACTGTTTTCATTGTGTCCTACAAGTTTTTGTATGATGTGCCTTCATTTTCATTAAATTCTAAAGTCTTTAATTTCTTTCTTTATTTCTTCCCTGACCAAGTTATCATTGAGTAGAACGTTGCACGTGTATGTGGGCTTTCCATTTACTTCATCATTATTGAAGACAAGCCTCAGTCCATGTGATCTGATAGGATGCATGGGATTATTTCAATTTTCTTGTATCTGTTGAGGCCTGTTTTGTGACCAATTATATGGTCTATTTTGGAAAAAGTACCATGAAGTACTGAAAAGAAGGTATATTCTCTTGGTTTTGGATGAATTTTTTATAGATATCTGTTAAATCCATTTGGTTCATAACTTCTGTTAGTTTAACTGTGTCTCTGTTTAGTTTCTGTTTCCATTGATGAGAGTGGAGTGTTGAAAGCTCCCACTATTATTGTGTGAGGTGCAATGTGTGCTTTGAGATTTAGTAAAGTTTCCATTATGAATGTGGGTGTCCTTGCATTTGGAGCATAGATGTTTAGAATTGATATTCCATCTTGGCTGATTTTTCCATTGATGAGTATTCCATGTCCTTCCTTATCTTTTTTTTAAAAAATAACTTTTGGGTCAGAGTCTATTTTATTCAATATTAAAATGACTGCTCCAGCTTGTTTCTTGGGACCATTTGCTTGGAAAATTGTTTTCAAATCTTTTACTCTGAGGTAGTGTCTGTCTTTATCACTGAGGTGTGTTTCCTGTATGTAGCAAAATGGTGGGTCCTGTTTATGTATACAGTCTGATATTCTATGTCTTTTTAGTGGAGAATTGAGTCTATTGATGTTAAGAGATATTAAGGAAAATTGATTGTCGCTTTCTGTTATTTTTGTTATTAGAGGTGGAGTTATGTTTGTGTGGCTATCTTCTTTTGGATTTGTTGGAAGAAGATTACTTTCATGCTTTTTCTAGGGTATGATTTCCTTTATTCTGTTGAAGTTTTCCCTCTATTATCATTTGTAGGGCTGAATTTGTGGAAAGATATTGTGTAAATTTGGTTTTGTCATGCAATACCTTGGTTTCTCCATCTATGGTAATTGAGAGTTTTGCTGGGTATAGTAGCCTGTGCTAGCATTTGTGTTCTCTTAGGGTTTGTATGACACCTGCCCAGGATCTTCTGGCTTTTATAGTCTCTGGTGAGAAGTCTGGTGTAATTCTGATAGGTTTGCCTTTATAAGTTACTTGACCTTTTCCCCTTACTGCTTTTAATATTCTTTCTTTGTTTTGTGAATTTAGTGTTTTGATTATTATGTGACTGGAGGGATTTCTTTTCCGATTTAGTCTATTTGGAGTTCTGTATGCTTCTTGTATGTTCATAGGTATCTCTTTCTTTAGGTTAGGGATGTTTTCTTCTATAATTTTGTTGAAGATATTTACTGGCTCTTTAAGATGGGAATCTTTGTTCTCTTCTACACCTATTATCCTTAAGTTTGGTCTTCTCATTGTGTCCTGGATTTCTTGGATGTTTTAAGTTAGGAGCTTTTTTATTTTTGCATTTTCTTTGACAGATGTTTTCTATGGTATCTTCTGTACTTGAGATTCTTTTATCTCTTGTATTCTGTTTGTGACATTTGCATTTGTGACTCCTGATCTCTTTCCTAGGTTTTCTATCTCCAGGATAATCTCCCTTTGTGATTTCTTTGTTGCTTCTACTTTGATTTTTATGTCCTGGATGGTTTTGTTCAATTCCTTCACCTGTTGGGTTGTGTTTTCTTGTAATTCTTTAAGGGATTTTTGTGTTTCCTCTTTAAGTGCTTCTACCTGCTTACCTGTGTTCTCCTGTATTTCATCGAGGGAATTATTTATGCCCTTCTTATAGTCTTCTGTCATCAATATGAGAAGTGATTTTAAATCCAAATCTTGCTTTTCTGGTGTCATGGGGAATTCAGGACTTTCTAGTGTGGTAGAACTAGGTTCTCACAATGCCAAGTAACCTTGGTTTCTGTTGCTTATGTCCTTTTGCCATCTGATTATCTCTAGTGCTACCTATACTCACTGTCTCTGACTGGAGCCTGTCTGTCCTGTTATCTTGGTTTTGTCAGAACTCCTCAAAGTCCAGCTGTCTCTGTGATCCTGAGATCCTGTCTGTAAGAGCTCCTGGGAGTTAGGCTGCCTCTGGGATCCTGAAATCCTGGTGTGACCAAGCTCCTGAAATCCTGTGATCCTAGGATCCTATGTTCCTGGGTGTTTTACAGCTCCTGGGAGTCCAGCCTTCTTTGGGTTTGGGGGCATTGGGTGCAAAGCTGGTGGCCTAGGACTGCTCAGGGCATTGGCACAGACTGGAAGGATTGTGCTTAATTTTATTGCATGTTTGGTTGCTATCCCTGGAAAGTCTGCCTTTTTTTTTCTGAAAAGAAACAGAGGAGCAGTGGATCTGTGCTAGAATGGGATGAAAAGGAAGAGTGGAGGTTAGGGAAAATATAGTCAGATGTATTATATGAGGGATTAATAAAAAATTACATGTGTATTCATTTATACAATGAATTACGTGCAGTGCAGGTTTCTGTTTTGCACTGTTTGTTTGTTTTGGTACATAGTTAACAGTATGGTTTCTTTTGGCTTTTCTAGCCATTTATATTGTCATTTTACTTTCCTCCTACTCTTGTATGTATCTTTTTTCTCCATTGTCTAAGGAATCCTCTCCTCCTTTCTCCTATCAGATTGATTATATGTTTCTATTTCCCAATACTTCCTCCCATCTTCTGTATTAACCTACCTCTCCCATCCTAACAAAAACTCAATTTTACCATGTCTCCTATCATATCACTTGTATCCAGGTATTCCATTTTCTGTTGTTCTATAACCTCCCTATTCTGCCAGTGGTCTTCCAGTTTTACTTTTCTGGTTTCCCTAGTTACCATAGGATATGTACTCACATTTGAAGACTTGGAGCTAGAAGCCTCCAATGAAAGAAAACATGCAATGTTTACCTTTTTGACACTGGGTTACCTCAGTCGGTATGATCTTTCTTAGTTACATCTACTTCCTTGCAATGTTCCTACTTCATTTATCTTTACTGTTGAATTGTATTCCATAGAGTATATGTGGAACATTTTATTTATTCATTCATTGGTTGTCGGACATGTAGGAAGCTCTCACTTCTTAGCTATGAACAGAGCAACAATGAGCATGGCTGTACAAGAGCCTGTGGAGTATGTATGATGTCAAGTCCTTTGGGTTATGACAAACAAGCCAATCTTTTAAAAAATATAAACATAACATGTAAATGCAGTGATGGTTACAAGAATGGAAGAACATCCTTCAGTAAATTATCAATCCAGACACCATCTTTACATGTTGTTGGAAAGGACAATCAAATACAAGGAAAGCACATTGAAAAATGAGAAACCACATGAGAGAATGATTTGAGATAAAAAGGCAATGGTTTGAAATAACATGGTAGAAGACACATGAGACAGTGAAAGAAAGATGTGTTTCAAAAGAAATTAAAAATCAATAACATCATTCAAATACACATGTGGAAAACTAAAAAGAAAAATTGGTGCTGAGAAGCATGAAGCCAAGACATTTAGAAATAATTGATGGTACTGGTCAGCATGCAGTAGAAATTGATGGTACAATAAATATTATTAGACACTGAGAGTTGTATGGGAAAGAGAACAAAACTTACAAATTAACACACCTTCAGGAATTTTAAAGAAGACATGAGAGCAAACAGCAAAGACCATTATTTTTGACTTGTTAAAATAAAGCTGTTCTGTGTACAGATCTTCTCCAGTACCAGAAAACACATAACTTGTTAAGAATTACCCAAAACCTTAATGTTTGTACACAAAGATTTATGGTATTCACAACCTTGGTCAGAGGCTTTTTATTGCAGTAGGCAGTGGTGAATGCAGAGACCCAGAACTGTTCAAAGTGTTTAAATTAAGAAACTGAGGGCTCAGACACAGGTGGAACATCTTTATTGACCTATGTTCATCCCTAAGGTCCAGAAATTGTTGAAGAAAAGGGAGTAGAAACAACATAAGAGCTGGCTGGACATGGCTAATACACTTATGAACTTACAGCAGCGGTGGTTTCTTGCCCAGGTCTGGACAACATAAAGCCAATTAAAATTCCAACATGAATTGCAGAGTGACATTCCCTACCTGAGGAATTATTGGCTGTTGATGGCTGCTTAGGAAGGGATTACTAGTTTTATTTGGGAGTTTGGACACTGGTAGATTGCCTCATGTTTCAGTAAGTGACCCCACAGTTGTACACACATGGGTAGCCCTAATTAGACTCAGTGGGTTATATTAAAAGAAAAATTACAAGATTTTGGAAGAAGATGTGTTGAGAGTGGCATTAGGGATTTATTAGCAGAGAGTTTAGGAAGAAGAGACTGAGATACGTTATATACACCTGAATAAATTAT
>NW_021604591.1:5417325-5430933 GCF_004785775.1 Grammomys surdaster
CCAGGAGACACTGGCATGGCTGTTACCTCTGCTGGTCAGTTCCTTGGAGTCCATGGCTCTATGTATGGGCCCTGTGCCAACTCTGCCACTCTCATAGTGCTCGACTCACCCAGGCCCGGAAGAAAAAAGACTCTTAATGTTTAAAGATTAACCAAATAGATTTATATATTAACAAATACTCAACACACAAGATGCTCACGCAGGTAGAATTGTTAACTCAAATTTTCAAATATTGATACGAATAATGCTAGAGACACAAGGGTAATATCTCCTGCCATCTTGCCTCTCCTGTCTCCTTCTCTCTTGTTCCTTCTTCCTCCCCACTCCTAGCCCCACTTACCTCTTCTCTATCAAATGACAGAGCTCCACTGCAAATACAATGGGCAGAAAATGTCCTGCCACAATTATATGTACTATATTGTACATATTGTATACATTGTGTGTGTATATATATATATATATATATATATAGTATATACATTGTATGTATATTGTATATATACAAAATGTACATAAAGACTAAATAAAAATATTTAAAATTTTAAAATGTTAAAACTATTTAAAACTAATATTAATTAATGTTAGTTAAAATTAAGACTATTTTTAAAAGGGAACGTTTTGTTAAATGAGAACAAAATATATATTCAATAATAAATATGATTGATTTTATTTTCAAAAAAGGAAGATTGCTTTAAGAAATATCAATATGATATTCAACAATATAGCTAATAATTCATCCATAAATTTCTTAAGATGATAAAGAGATGATTGACATATATTCATCTAATTGCATCCTAAAGTTTCTAGATGTTTTCTTCTGCTTCCTGTTTTTATTATTATTGTTTTTATGAGACAGGCTCTCTCACCAACTTGTGGTTTACCAAGCAAGTTAGACTGTCCAGGACCCCTGTCTTTGCTTTCTACTACCAAGATGAGATGCATGCACTACTATACCCAATTTTTTATAAATGTGTTGGAGACTAAAGGTCAAATTCAAACCCTACTGCTTATAAAGCAAGCACTACTTACTGACATATGTACCTAGCCCAAATACTGTGGTTTGACTGCCATCAAGACCAAGCAGACTCTTAATGACTATAACAGAATAAATTTGTAAGAGCTATGAGGAAGTGAATGGGTATGAAGCCACAGCAAGTACATTGCCCTCTCTTTGGGGACATCACAGATGTGGACAATATGCTCTGATTCTTCTGCCACCTGCATCTCCTCTCCAGTTTGGGTCAATCCTTCAGTCATGGGATGAGCACCTGCAGGTCTCTATTACGTCAATTCTACTTTGGGAAGAGGAAAATATGTGATTCGTTAAACACACTCATCAGTATTTCTTCAGTTCCTCTGGGCAATGGGGGAAGTGTAATCAGAGGACAGTTTGTTTGGTTTCCATATATATAAAAATTTGCTCCTTCACACACCAAATTCTAGTTTATCCTCATTTCTGTGGTTAATTTAGAGTTATCATTCTCCTTTGCATTTGGTCTCAGAGATCCTGAAAATAACCACAAAAGAAAGCAGCTACATTTTTCTAGATCAGAAGGGTCAAACTTAGATTTTTTTCCATTGATAGTTTCATACCACGAAGTCTTAAGTCCACTGTGGGAAAATGTGTGGAGTTAGGGAAGTGGGAAGTTTGCTTTGAAGTTCCTACCTTTTCTACCTCGATCTTAGCTGCTTCCCACCAGGTAGATATATTCAACAATACCAAAAATTTTGAGGAAAGTGACTCTATAGGTTAGGGACACTTTAAATTGTCTCTGCTTATGGCTCAGAAATGTAATGTTTTTGCATTTCTCTTTCTCTTTAAAAATGGCATTATATTCTAGTAAAAAATTTCAACAGTTTGTTAGGGTAATATTTAAAACGGCAGCACCCAATCTGGCTTTTTGTTACAGGGCCGCCATTTTCAGGACTAGGCAAGGCCTGAGGCGACAAGCAGCATGTGTTCTTGCCACTGCAGATGCTCAGGCTGGACAGAAGCACAGGTCCTGGTGCCCATGAGACACAGGCATGGGAGATGGCTCTGCCAATCTTCCATGCTGTCTCCACAATGCTTGGCTGAGCCCAGAACATGCAGTACCCGGTAGAAATGAGACCCTAAAGCTTAATTATTATCCAAAGGCTTTATATATTTAGAAATGCTCAGCTAACAATTTGTCCACACAATTAGAGTTGTTTCCCAATATCTAACCTTAAGATATAAACCGTTACCCAGGGCAGTCCTGGACCTATGTGTGGTTCTCCATAGCTCCTATATCTCTCCTCTTTCTCTTTTTCCTTCTTCTCCTCTTCCTCTCTTCACTCTGCCTACCTCTCATACAGCCCAATTGCCAAGCTTTATACAAATGTAGTGGGAATATATCCCACTATAACAGTTAGCATTTCATATCCAGACTTTTCATTTGAATGCAAGATAAATAGTTGCTTTTACTGTGTTCTGATTTTGACAACCAAGTTTAAGGATTGAAATGTGTAAGGAAAGAAAAGATATCACAGTAGGAAATATCAACTCATGGTGTTTTTGTTTGTTTGCCACAAGTAAATCAGGAAATTACGAAAAGCTAATTGCGTGCTTGGAAATAAGTAAACATTCATTAATAAGAGAGATTAGTTTAAGGGTCATTCAATTGTAGTCTTTGTTTTTTAAGTCTACTTTACTGGAACACAGCCAAGTCTATTTGTTTGCTTTGTGTCTAAGGCTCTTCTAAACTGCAATGACAGAGCTGAGTAGTAATGAGAGAAGTAACAGAGAAACAGCAGAATAGGCCACCTTAATATTAATATTAGCTTTCTAGCTCCTTAACATTCAACTCCTGGATTAGTTTAATACGTTGTGATTCATTCAAACATACATTACCATATTGTGTTGGCTAATGTTTATTATAAACTTTACAGGGTATAAAAATCACTTAAGAGTCATGTCTCTAGGCATGGCTATGACGAGTATCTTGATTGAGCTGAAGTGAGGAGCTCTGCCTTCTCTGTGGTTAGCATATCACTACTCCATTGGGTAAGTCTTGGTGCCCAGTAAAGAGGAGAAAGCAAGTTGAATGTCTCAGTTTCCTGTCTATTGGTCTGTTAAAGTACACTGACAAAACTTATGGGAGAAAGAATTTATAGCTTACAATTCCAGTTTACAGTCCACCAGTGAAGGGGAGTTGAGTCAGAACATGGAGGCAACTAGTCTAGTCCATGGTCAGAGTGGAGAGAGGATGCATACATTCGTGTTTACTGCTTATCTTATCTTGTCTTAAGCAGTCTAGAGTCCTGCCTATGAAAGGTCATGCTACCTACATTTATAATGTCTCTTCCCTCTCAATTAATTTAATTAAGAATAGTCTTCACAAACCTGCCTACTGGCCAATCCAATACAGAAAATTTCTCATTGAGACTCTCTTCTCAGCTGACTCTAGATTGTGTCAAGTTGAAAAACAATCATCAGATTGAACACTAGGCCAGTCTAAATAATGCTTCATAGTCATGCCCAGAGGTATAATTCTTATGTGATTTTTATATTCACTGCTTTCTGCTTCCTAGCTGGGGTTACCATGTGAGCTGCTGTCTCAAGTGTCTGCCATTGGGGACTTTCCCACCATAATGGACTGTAGTTTGGAATTATGATCCCAAATAAGCTCTTCCTCCCCCAGGGTTGCTTTTGTCAGGGTGTTTTATCACAATAATGGAAAAACCAACTTTTATGTGGATAGCATCCAAAAGAATGGGTGTGCATTCATACACTTGAGTGTCAAATTCTCTTTGCTTTTGAATGAGCCAGGAACATGTTCTCCTGTTACTCTGGAGACTCCAGTCCATCAAAGTTCTTATGAAGCTCAAATCAACTGGGATGTGTCCAATCTGGAGGCTGTGAGGCAGAATCTATGTTCTTATTTCCATATTTTCCATATTTTAGAGGCTACCTGCTTTCCTTTGTATGTCACACTTTTTCTCTGTCCTCAATACTAGCTACAGCAGGGTATTTCTTATTCATGCTTTTATATCAGATTTTCTGTCTTCTGCATCCTTCTGCTTGTGAGGACACTTCCGGTTACACAAGACCCTCCTGCTTGTTTTAGGACAATCCTTTCATCTCTACATTAATTGTCTCAGAACTTCATTTCACTTGTAACCTCAAGCCCTATTGGCCATGTGTCCTTGACTGTTGAACTGATAGAACCTGGAGTCATCTGAGAGGAGAAACCTCACCTGAGGCATTGCTTCAGATTGGCCAATCTGCTAGCATGGCTGTGGGAGACCTCCTTGATTATTAACTGATGAAGGAGGTCCCAGTCCACTTTTGGCAGGACTATCCCTGGACAAATGGTCCTGGGTTGTATAAGAAAGCTAGCTAAGCAGGAGAAAAAGAGAGAGAGAGAGAGAGAGAGAGAGAGAGAGAGAGAGAGAGAGAGAGACTAAACAAATAAACTATCAAGAAGCATCTTCCATGCTTTCTGCTGAATTGCTGAATTCCCTTGGCTGTGATTAAGTTTCCAGGTTAGAGGTAATGCCAAATAGAAGGATAAGCAGTTCTGCTTTCAGATTCCTGCCTTGAGTTCTTTCCCTGACTTCTCTTAATAATGAACTGTGACCTGGAAGTAGGAGATGAAACCAGCCCTTTCCTTCCCTAAATTCCTTTTGGCTAGACGGTTTTACCACAATAACAGAAAGGAAAAGAGAACACAACACAATATAAAATATGCATGGGTTCGGAGAGTTAGAATGTGAATCTTATGGTAAGGAAATCCTGCATCCTATCACAGTGGATATCTAAAAGAATCACAACATTAAGAGAAACTCAATATTTAATAGTTCATGTAGTATGTAGTTCCTTCTATCCTGCTTTAAGCTCTAGGTGGACCACACTACCAGCCCCTACCCAAATTTCCTTGGATTTTCAGGTGAAACATACACACACACACACACACACACACACACACACACACACACACACACACACACTAGCTCTTCTGAGCCTCTTTTGGCTAATGTACCCTTATCTTTACTTACTCCTTGCTTAACACTTCTGAATCTGCCCTACCTAGCTTAGTTATGCTTCTCCTGCCTGCTGCCTCAGGCCCAATCAGGGAAGTGGTCAATGGCCATCTCTCCAAGATCTCACATAGCTGGTGGCTCTATCTTCTTCTGAAGCATGGTTATTCTCTTTCCTCCTTCTGCATCTTCTAGCCTTCTGGAGGAACCTGAAAGTCCCACATCTTCTACCCATCCATTAGCCACTGGTATCTTTATTGATCAATCAAGAACCAATTGGGGAAAAGGATCTTTAGTGTTCACATTCAGATTTCCCATCAAAGCATCAGAACTACCCCTACAATTTTACATTCAAAGGTTTAGTTTGGTAACATCATAGATACTTGCTTTTTGTCTGAATTTGATAGCCAAGTTTATGGGTGATTGAGGAAAGGATAAACCAATGAAAGATTTTATACAATATAGTCAGTCTTGTTTCTTTTTGTGTGCTGTGAAAAAAATCCACTGAGGACTTACAAGAAAAATATGGTAATTAATTCTAGAATGGAGAGCTGTGACATGCCTTTAATTTCACCACTTGGGAGTCAGAGGCAGGTTGATCACTGACTTTGAGGCCAGCATGGTCTATACAATGAGTTCAGGATAGCCAGGGCTACATAGAGAAATCTTGTCTCAAAACACCAAAACCAAAACCAAACCAAACCAACCAACCAACCAAACAAACAAACTTTTAGAACATATGTTTATACATGGTTTTTACTTTTTAAGTTTGTATATGCTTCAGCAATGTTTATCATCTTTATAATATATAAAATCTAAATGAAAATACTAGCAAATAAAAGATCAAACAGAGTGGAAGGTGAAGAATAGGCATTTAGGAGAACACAGACATCATTCTGGATTTTCACATTTGTTTTTTTATCATGGTTCCTTGGCAGAATGAGAGATCTCTTGTTTTGGGTGAGCTTCCCTATTGTTTATTTAATACAAGTGCATCTTGGGGGAGCTTGGCTTCCACCTCTGCAGTATAGAAAACTCAGTACTAATGTCCTTGAATAGGGCTATCCTATTCTACAGAGAAAGCCAGCCTCTCATTTGCACAGAAAGAGTTCATTCTTCTAGCATTTACATCATTTATTCCTATTCAATACTTTTCAAGTTTCAGATGATTTATAGCTTTTGAATTGAATGTTCATATCCATGTGATCCTTGGCAAGTCATCCCAATGTCTGTTATGCTTGTACAAAAATGGATTTCCAAAGTCTCACTTTTTAAAAATTGTATTTTGTGTGTATAAGTCTTCACATGCGCATGTATCTCTGTACCACATGGGTGCTAGAAGAGGCTAGAAGAGGGCAACAGATGTCCTGAAACTCGAGTTACAGATGGTTATGAGTTGCCATATAGGTGCTAGAAAATTGGGCCAGGTTCCTCTTCAAGAGCAGTAAGTGTTCTCAAATTCTCAGTCATTTCTACACGCCCTAACAATGAATTTTAAAAATGGATTTGATTAGAGATCAGCCTCAACAGATTTACAATTTAAGAAAAAGTTAAAGTAAGCTAAAAATTAAGAAGCATAATGTTTTTAATTGCTTGGAGTTTAGTTCCTTTGTCTCTTAGCTCCAGAGCAGGTTGGGAGACTAGAGTCACTTTTTCATCTTGATTAGAGGAGGTAACTGTAGAGTGTGAACCTCTGTATCCTGTCCATTAGCTCCTGCTGTATGGTACTTGGAAAAAACTATTGAGGAGTTAACCACTGTGAGAACAATACTGTTCTCTAATAGAATTTTGGGCACCGTAGAGCCATTGGAAGTTGCTAGCTGCTGAGGGGGGTGGGGAGAGAGAGAGAGAGAGAGAGAGAGAGAGAGAGAGAGAGAGAGAGAGAGAGAGTTTCATTAAGGGCACAGTTCTGGGAAAGCCAAAGGTCATTCAGAGCCATATATCTAAAAATATTTGAGCATCACCCATTGGTCTCAGAGGATTTAAAAAATAGAACAGGAAGTAGTCAGGATTGGGAAGAGAATGGATTTGGGAAGAGTTGGGGGATCAAAACATTGCATGAAACTCTTGAAGAACTAATAAAAATAACAACATCCCTTCCCCAAAGTAACTTTGCTTGAATTACTTTTGAGTGGATAGCTGAGCTTTGCCAGTAACATTCAAAGCAAGGAAAGTTGTATTTTAAAATATTTAAAATATATTTTGAGTATGTATGTATGTATGTATGTATGTATGTATGTATGTATGTATGTGCCTGTGTTTGTAGAGATCAGAGTTTGGGTATCTTACTCAGTCACTCTTTACTTTCTGAGACAGCATTTCTCACTGAGCCCAGAGGTTTCCAATTCATTTAGTTCAGATGGCAAGTGAGTTCCGTGCATCCTTTTATCTCTGTCTCCCCAGTGCTGGGATTGCACACACAAATTACACACAGAGAGCTTATTGGTTTCTGAAGATGTGAATTGAGGTCCCCATGCTTGCATGGCAACTTCTTTCCCGACTGAGCCAATTCCTCAGCCCATGTGTTCTTTCAGCAAAGAAAATTTATCAACAGGCAACTTTTCCCAAGCTCCTACTTAGGTGCAGTAACTTGACTTCTGACCTTAAAAATCTTATTATTTCTTTGAAGAGGAAAAGATCAACACTGACTTAGAAAGAACAAACAAACTGACAGCCACTCTACCAGCTTCCATGCTAACAGCTTTTGTTTTCACAAAAAAATAAGCAGGACTGCAATATTCTGTAAAGGCGCGGTGGCTGCAGAGAGACAAACTTTGAGCTTCAAAGGCTGGGGAAAGATAAAGGCAAGGTGACACTTGATGGCACAGTGGTGACTGGATTCTTATGGCAAAGTAGAAGGCAGGAAGAATATCACAGATTATCTGAGAGCCTCAGTAGAAATTTGACAATATCAGGAAGATAGCAAGTTTCTCAGGACCAGTGTACTTGTAGTCAACACTCTTGTTTGTCTGCAAAGGAATTTTGTATCCCAGATAGCCAGACCAACAACCATGAACATACCTAAAACGGAAAAGAGAAAGCAGAAAGAGAGACATTGAATTTCTACCTAAATTAACTTTGGAGAAAAGCCAAGCCCTGTGCTTCCTAAAAATCTTATAAAAGTGATATATCTTTTTTAGTTGATTATTCTATGTCTGTATGCACATGTATACATGTATATGCTTTCAAGTGTATGAGTGCATGTGAGTATGTGTTTGCATGTGTTTGTGTGTGTGTATGTGTGTGTGTATATTTTGTAGGCTGGAGAGCACCAGTGATGTTAAAACCAGAGTCACGCTTTCCTCCTTCCTTCTGTTTCAAGGAATTGGTAATAAGAATATTGAGTAATTGATGCACGAGTAATGCCTTGGGAGCAATATGAAAACACAGGTACTATGTATGTAATGACTCCTGCTGTTCAACCTTGGTCCCAGCCCAGTGCAATGTGGGTAAAGACAGAAAACTTTCAAAGAACTCCCAAGAGACCTGACTCACTTTCTTTGAGCACCTGTTTCTGTGACTTTACTCCAGGGTTGCCATGCCAGTGCTTGCCTAATAGAGGACAGTAAATGTCCCTTTGTTGTTAATAATTTTCTCATTAGCCTCTTCTACAGGACTGTAATTTGGTAACAGAAGTCATTCACCTTTTAGTTAATTCTCTGATGCAGGTGTATAACCAAGTCCTGTAGCCTAGACCACATGGAAGCGGGGAGGGGAAATGACAGTCATAAGGCAGTGAAGGGCATTCTGCCTGTCCCTTTTCTCCATCAGGAAGATTCTATTGTAAGTTCTTCCGTGATTCTATCCCTCTCTGTCCTGACATTTAAAAATGTATTGTTTTTATTTCAGGCAGTACCATCGATCTAATTGATAATACAGTAGCATTCATCATCAGTTACAGAAGGAGGGAAAAGAGCACAGTGCTTCTTTTAACCGCAGACACTTCCTGCGTGGTGACATTTCGTTGACATTGGTGAAAGCTCAGTGTAACTTGGTAAAGAAGGGCAGAGTTTGAAGCTAGGAAGAGCACACTGGTCTTTTTGTTTTATTAAGTAGCTAGCCTTCGAGCGCCAAAGTGATTATAGAATAAAAGACGCTGTACTTGTTTCAAGCGTTTTTCTAAAAGTAGACATGCTCTCCTTTTATTTTGCCTTTCAACTTGGAGGAAGATGAAGAGTGTGCACAATGCACAGTTAGAACAGAGATGGCGTGATATGCCAAGTGAGTCCCACGAAAGAGCCTCATTGATGGCGTTTGTGTTAAGGCTTATTACTGGTATGCAAATTCCCAGCCTATAATTGTTTGCAAAATCAGGCCCAGAGGCATTCCCACAGAGGAAGCAATTATAAAATGGTTAATTAAAAGTAATTATAAAATGCTAAATGACTTCTGATACATGCTCATACATTGTTCCATTATAACTTCATCTCTGAGATTCTAGAATGGCTGCCTCCCAAGAACACAGCATCCTTCAGGGAAACGTAGCTCATCAGCCAGTAATGGCTGCCCTCTCTTTTTGGAGCTTTGAAAACTCACACTCCTGTCTGTTCCAGGTCGACAGCTGGGTTCTTTCCTATGCTGTGGTCAGGGTTGAATGTACCACAGGGGATTTTTACAGCAAGTGGCCCGTGCATTCTTCATGGTCATATAGGAGAGAAGAATGAATTCAAGTTTTGATGCAATCTCTAGACTGGCTTCCTGGAGTTCCACTCAGCCTTCAAGCCTATATGGGAATAGCAGATGCGTAACAGCCTCTCGGGCCCCCAATTATTCATGGCTGTTGTAAACAGAGACCTTAGAGAGAATCCAGCCAGATGCAGAGAGCCATCACTAGGCAGAAAATTGGGGACATGGTTGTTTCTCTCACAGCAGTAATGCTCAGTTCCTATAAAATTCCATTTTATAAGTAAGACACAATGTTTTAATGAATGTATACAAATGTATGTGTGTGAATACATGTGCATGTTTATGGACACGTCAGGTCTAAATTTAGGAACAACACCCACGGCCTTTTAAACAGAATCTTTCACTTGCTTGGACTCATTACTTAGGCTTGCCTGACTGGCCAGTGAGCTCCAGGGCTTCTCCAGTCTCTGGCACCCCAGCGCTGAGATTACCACTCTGATGACTTTTAAATGTGGATTCTGGGGATTGAACTAGCGTCCTAAGCTTGCAAGTAAATTTTACTGCCTGAGCCATCTCCCAACCCCCGAGTTGCAATTTTAAGGGGTATAAAATATTTTAACTGCTAAGAGGGCTAAATTATAGCTGTTATTATTTTTAAAAATTAACAGTTCAAAATTCAGAATATTATTAAAATCAACATTGAAAGGTAGTGCTAGTGAGTTTCTGTAAATATGAGTACAGTCAGGCTTGAGACCTGCATTCTGCCTGTGTGTGACGTTTTCTACCTCTGATGCAAAATTTAGCATGTCTATCAATTTATAAATTTGAGATAAACAGTGGAGAGCTTCTTGATAGGATTAGGAGGCCCCATGAGTTTACTCACACTAAGCAAGGCGTCTACTATACCTAAGATTCAAAGAAGAATTCCTGTTTTATTTCTTAGTGGTAGAAAGCAGTTTGGTTGTTATACAAATGATTTTTTATCTCCCACTTGGAGACTGGATATTGCCAGTGTGAGGACAGAACACACAGAACACATTTTTTTTTTTTAAATTAACCAAGCTGGCTCCCTAAATCCTCTCATGAATTTTATGGGCATCATAGCTCTGCATCTGTACCTTTGCCAAATCCTGAGGGGTTTGACTTCTAGGACTTCTACAGTTCTTAGGTTTTTTTTATTCTTTTTCACTGTAGTATTGCATAAAGAGTAAAGAAGCTGAGTTAAATCCTCAATAACAGTGGATGTGTGGCCCCCTATGCCGCAAGGTTATTGTTTCTTTACTTTCCAAATTAAATAGCTGCCATTGCCATCCTAAATTCTGTGGGATTCCTACTCCTACTGTGTAGTTCCTGAGGATCTCAGCCTCTGAGCCCTCATGGTGAGATCTTCTTACTTCTCAATTTCTTTTAGTTGGTTTGTGTTGTTTATATTTTATCGACAGTTTCATGTGTTCATGGAATGAATTTTCGTGTTTTTCACTCCCACTCTCCTCTTTCCTCCCCTTCCCTATCCCACTTGACGCATTCTTTTTTTTAACAAATCCCACCTCAACCTGCCTACCCTGTGTCTTTTCTTTGTGTGCAACCCATTACATTTGATTAGTCTTTTTATTGTTTCCTACACATGGGTAGGACGTTTCTTACCTGAGCAAAGGTGACTTATTGGTGGCTCGATCACTGAAGGAAATGGTATGTCTCCTGCAACCGTAGTTAATTTCCAATAGTCCCTTGGGGTGTGATGGGGCCTCAAGCCTCACTATAATGAAATGGTGAAGAGAACAGTCTTCTGCAGGTCTTGTATATGTAGCCATAGCTATAGTGGGGCAGTGAGTGAAATGGCCATGAATTGTTGCTGCTCTCCTCATCCTCTGGCTTTTGCATTCTTCCTGCCCCCTCTTCCATGATGTTCTGTGTGTCATTTAGTGTCTACATATCCTATCATGCTTTCTGCTTCTGTAGGTCTCCCTGATCCTTATTCTTTCAGATGGAGAACTACTCCAGTGTTCCTAACCTCAAATAGCAGAAGGAGTGGTATTTGCAGTACATATGGTTCTGATATTTTCAGGTATTGTTCTTTTTAAGCCCTGCCCTTATTTATCTCCTTCCCAGTGGAGACAGTTCTTCCATTTCAACTTTGCATCTGTCACTGAAGTAAATCCCTAAGTTTCACATATAAAAATGCTCTCTCCAAGCATGAGAAATGTTCAAACACATGTTGAATGTTTGTCAAAATTTTTTGTCTACTTGCTTAATTTGTTGCATATGTGCACACATGTGCATGTGCATGCATGCACACACACATGCACACACATACACACATACACACAAACATTTTATGTTCATTAAGAAGTTCATTGTTCATGGGTGGGCCATCTTCCCATTTCTCCATTATTAACAATGCAAGGTACTGCCCCAGGAATGAAGCAATAGGATTTCTTCAATATGGGTAAGAATAGATTCTGGAATTGAACTTTTCTGGGAAAGGGGAGCCAAGATTGGGAGATGTCTTTTTAGAAGCGGCTTGCTTCTAATTGTGTGTGTCTTCTAAGTATTTTTGACCATTAACTATAAACTAGGCTGTTTCTTAGAAATAAAAACTCTGTTCACTAAGGAAGGTCTTGACAGTCATGACATTGAATTGAGCCAGTGAGCTTTTGGAAAGCCAGCAGGGCAACTGATCAGCTCTCCATTATCTTTGATCAATTACTGCATTTAGTAATTTATATTTCTTGACATCAACTCTTCTTTATTTCTCTGGAGAATTATTAGTGTTAACTCTATTCTTTTTTTTTTTTTTGGTTTTTTTGAGATGGGGTTTCTCTATGTAGCCCTGGCTGTCTTGGAACTCACTCTGTAGACCAGGCTAGCCTCGAACTCAGAAATCTGCCTGCCTCTGCCTCCCAAGTGCTGGGATTAAAGGTGTGTGCCACCACCACTCGGCAACTCTATTCTTTAATGATGTTCTATAGTATCTCAACATACCACTAGGGCTCATCTGCTAAAGACATGCTCCTCATAGTACACTAGGAGATAATGCATACTCCCTAGTCAAAGGTTCAATGATAATGTAGCTAAGGAGATCTGTTCTATAGAAGATACACACAGTCCATTGTCATGGGAAGGCTCAGAGAATCACAAAGTTCAGAGTTGCATGTTCAGGTTTTGAATGATTGCCTCAAGTGGGAGGGGAAGTAATCCCATAAAAATAAATTGATGTTTTCCCTATTTTTGCAGTTCTGAGTATGTAGATCACGTAAATTTTATGATTTTTATAAATACTTGGAGAATAACATTTAATACATTTGAGAAGGAGATAGATAGATAGATAGATAGATAGATAGATAGATAGAGAGTGGGGGAGATCAGAGGAGAGGACACATAGAGAAGTTAAACGTCATTCTCTATTGGTAGATGAAGCAGTTAAGAGCTTTGATTGTTCTTCCAGGGGATCTGAGTTCAGGTCCCATAACCCAAGTATAGCAGCTTACAACCACCTGTAGCTCCAGCTCTTGTGGATCCAATGCCCTCTTCCCACCTACATAAATATCTTCACATATCATATACACTCATAGACACCTACCCACCCTCTAATCTACCCACCCTCCACACAAAATAAATCTTGAGGAAAAAAATTAATTCTTTATTTTTCCTTAGTATATTCAAAATTCAATGGAGGTTACTTGTTTCTTTGATGATCTCACACTCAAAGAAATCCTTCCGTTTACTAAAGTACTTATGTAAAGCCCCGTAGAATTATGCCCATATAGAATTATTTTGTAGCTTGTAACATATTTTATGAGATATCTGGAGTCAGCACTGTTATTTTCTCAAATGGCTACTTATTTACACTTTACCTACCACTCTAAATCACCTTTAGCAAATGATTTTACTCCTTAACACATAAAGAAAGTAGATGTCAATAATGGGCACTTCCTCTCTCTCTCTCTCTCTCTCTCTCTCTCTCTCTCTCTCTCTCTCTCT
>NW_021604591.1:5430943-5475957 GCF_004785775.1 Grammomys surdaster
TGCCAGGTACTTCCTCAGATCATTTAGATAATTTCAGATCTCTTCATCACTGAAATAAATCCCTAGGGCATATGTCCTCAGTATACATTTGGTCCTCTTCCTGTTATAGCTGGGGTGGATTTTCCTTCTTTTGGGAATATTTATGATTTAACAAGTTACTTGTAATAAACAGAATAGAACAGAACAGAACAGAAGAGATTTGCTCTCAAGACAAGCTTATGAAATGTGTTCCCTATCTTGAGTTCACACCCTTTCCCATATGCATATATTCTCTTGAATTCTTTGCCTAAGGCCAGCTTGACATCAACAGCCCCTTGGAGATGGTTCCTGTGATATGGAACTGAATCTGCCTCTGTCCTTTACCAGAGTGGATTTGAGAACTGAATCTCCAACTCCAATAAGGTTTCTATGAAAAGCAGCATCAGCACATAATATAACTTGTCTAGGACCCCAGAGAGCTGAGGCCTAAGCACTCAATTAAATATGTCCCTCAATCTCAAGGCTCAAAAGTTACTGTGATGGTAATTGAATTCCACATTTCAACTAGTACTTCTATTATGGTGATCTGAGTGAAAAGATTCTCAAATGCTCAGATATTTGAATACATGGTCACCATTTGGTGACATTGTTTAGGGTGGCTATGGATCCTTTAGAAGGTGTGGCCTTGCTGGAAGAAGCACATCCCTAGGGGTGGGTTTGAGGGTTTATGTCTGAGTCCTGCTTCTTGTTCTCCCTCTCTGCTCCATGTTTACCAGTGAAGATGAAATATCTTGGATGCTTTCTCCAGCTGCCTGCTGTCATGCCTCTCTACCACAGTATGCTCTTTCTCTGCAACTTATAACTCAAACAAACTTTTCCTTTCATATGTTGTCTTGCTTATGGTCTTATCATAGCAACAGATAGATAGCTGACACAACCACCAAATTGGAAGAAACATTTTAATTGTGTATATTTATTTATGCACTTTTATTTCTGTGTGAGTGATGTATTCGTTTCTTTGGGTTTATGTGCATGTATGTATGTGGGTGCTTGTATCCATGCACACACATCTAGAGGGCACAGAAGCAGTACATTTTCTAGTGTAGAATATCTTTTACTGTTATAGAATTGATATTCTTAATAAGGTAGTGTAAGGGAAAAGGAAGGAAACTCATCTGCAATATGATAATGTCAAAATTTTTTTGCATCTTTAAGGTGCTGGGATTTTCTGTTCCCTGTTGAAATTGGGTCTTTCACTATTTTTTACATTTTTATGTCCAGATGAGCTAAGGGATGGACTATGAGTACAGGAATATAAGACTTCAGAGCTAAGAATAGAATGCAGTGATGGATTTAGCAGAGGAGAAAGTGGAATGTCTGTAAGTTCAGTGTGGGGAGTCGCAGCAGGAGCACTCTGATAGCACCATGCCTTAGCCTTGTGATGGGATTTAAAAATGGTTCTTAGCACACCAGTAGACAGCTATTCTTTTCATGTGTCCTCTGATACTCTCTTCTGTTCATTTTAGTTTCATTTTGTGATATAATACACTTGTTTCCCTTGTCCTATGCACTACAGGATGAGTGGTATAGGAATCTTTCACGACAATGCTGTCTCTGATGAGTTCACACTCATATGAAAAATAAAGCTGCCCACATTTGCTCTCCTTTAGATATTTGTATTGAGATGTTGATTTCTATAATACCTCTACTTACATGAATGTGTGTGTGTGTGTGTATTTTCACTGTAAGTAACTTTCAATAGTCATTCATAAATAACTGAGACAGTCAATAAGATTAGATATTTAAGAACAGATTTAAGAAGTACTAAGGTACATGTTATGAGAAAAGTTTCTAAATACTAAATTATTGAAAAAATGGTTATAAATGACCGTGATAACTACTTCTCCAATGATGAAAATGCATAACCTTAAATTAAACTAAAAGACACTTAGAATAAATTCAGAATTTTGAATACTCAGTCATAAGCAAAGGAAACCAAGGAAAATAGTCTGATAGTTCACTTCAAGAAAACATAAGTAAAACAAGATCATTATAATGATCTAGCAGAAACTATGAAATACCAGAGAGATATTAATATCTTCGTAAATCCATCATCTACATCTTTGCAAAGATACAAAACATATAAATTATCCATTAGATTTTCTAAGGAGAAAGAAAAGGAAGAAAAGGAGAGTTGAGAACAGAAAGAAGGTAGAAAATAAAGGGGAAAAAGGAAGAAAGGAAGGAACTAATGAACAGGAAGGAAACGGCCACACTTTAAGTGAGAAGAGAAAGGCTCTTGGGCAGAGTAATATTCATGGGGTTCTGTCATCTTATCTGAATAGGATGGAAATAAACAGGGTTGCAGTTTTCAGGAGGAAACTTAGCAACTTCAGATACTGATGTCTAGACAGAAGCTGGGTAGTGACTGAATAGAGCTTAAAGGTATATTTGGCCATAGTTACAGGTCAGACTAAAGAATCTTTTCAAGTATGACTACTTCTTTGGCTACTGTTTTACTTCCTCTTTCTGTTTCTACTATGATAAAATACAGTTACAGAAGCAAGTTAAGGGAGAAAGACCTTGTTTAAGCTGATGGTTCTAGAGGAGTGGTGCCGATCCTGGCAGGGATGACACAGTGGCTGGAGCGGAAGCTGCCTGGTCACTTTTCATTCCCACACATGAAGTAGAGGAGGCTGCTATTCATCTCCACTTCCTCACTTATAAGGTCACAGATCCAAATCAGGGTAAGGAGCCATCACAACAGGCAAGTCTTACCTTAATCAACAGTCATGATAACCCACAAACCCATGTCCAGAGACTGTCTCTCAGGGGACTTTGGATATTGTCAAACTGACAACACTAATCATTGCAGCTATTCAGAATTTTCCAAAACCATTAGAATGAAGGAAGTTTTTCTAGTTACCTTTACACATCAGAAAAGTCTTAGAACACAATATAAGAAACTGAGGGCATGTTTTAAAATATGTCAAACTTAAGACATCTATTCTAGGACTATTAGCAAATGCTGAACATGTTATCATTAACTTAGATTTATTTTCAGAATTAAAGAATGAGTCAGTCATAGGAAATGCATGGCATAAATCATTCTAAAAGGATATAAAATGAATATTTTGTTAGAATGCAAGGATACTTTTAATGTCAATTAATCTCTTTTCTGAGAAAACATAACATTAGATAAAGATTCATTTTTAAAGTGAAACAGAGCTAGCCATGAAATAGTGCCACCATGATTCAAAGTCTTTCCTCCTCTTTTCCAAAGGCAGATGGCTTTCACTTTCTTTCCTCTGCTGTGAGGCATCCAGGTTAGAGTGGTGGGTAGCAATGACTCTCCAAATGCATCCTGATTCGGTTTCATGATATATATATATATATTTATATATATATTTTATATATATATAAAATCAACATAGGGCTGGAGAGGTGTCTTCGTGGATAAGAACACTTTTTGATTTTGTGGAGGATCTAAGCTTAGTTTCTAGCACTCTCATGCATGGGGTGGTTCAAAATCACCTGCAACTCCAAATCCAGAGGGATTGCTTGCCCTCTGCCCTCCACAAGTACACACACACACACACACACACACACATTTTAAAAAGTAACTGTCAATGAATCTAAACTCCAGATGATATCAAGACTAGTACTATAATTTTTTACATGATTTACCAATGAAAAGTGCCAGGATAAATATTTGTGTCTGTGACTGAGAAAATTTAGGTCTAATACTTTTTTTCTCTGAGTTTCAACAAAAATCCACATATCTCACCAGCAAGTAAAATAATTCAAAGGATTACTGAGGTTTGTTTTTTAATTTTAGTTAATGGTTTTATATCTCATTTTTTCCAATCTTAAAGGCTTTATAGCAGGTGTTTCTATTCCTTGGCCAAGGTCTGCATATTCCCCAGGAAACTATGAATGTCACCCAACACAAAACTATACAGTTACTTAAAACTTCCTAAGAAATTTTTGTACACTTTTTGTAACTTGATTGAGCAGATCTTGAGTGTGAGCTTTGTAGACGACAATGCCAGATCATAGTGTCTGGAAGCTGGGCTTGACTGTGCTGAGTTACTGATAGATGCTCATGTAAATAGATGATATTTATCAAGAAAGAAGAATAAAAAATGTATTCAGCAAATCAAACCACAAAATCCTTTCACCTCCCCAATTCATCTACTTTATTCCTTCAAAAGTTCCAGAGAATTGTTTTGAAAAGTACCAATCGTTAATTTATAATTTTGTAAACTATAGAGCATATATACCTGTTTCTCTTTCCTCCACCACTCCTGGATGAGTTACTGTGATGAATAATCTTGAATGGTAACTTGCCCTATGTGGGAAGCCTCAGTTTCAACAGGCCATCAGATCAGCCCGTGGAAATGTCTGGGGGGTCATTTTCTTGATTGTGAATTGATGATTGATTGTGAGGGCCTTGTGCACTGTGGCCAGGGTCATCCATAGGCAGGTGGGCCTGGGCTCTTTTAGAAAGGTAGGTGAAGGCGAACCAGAGAGTAAATCAGGAAGCATCATTCCTCTATGGGTTTGCTTCAAGCTCCTACCATGCCTTTCCTCATTGGTGGATTATGACCTGGAAGTATAAGCTGAAATAAAGCCTTTCCTCTCCTAGTTGCTTTTGGTAATGGTGTTTATTTCAGTAACAGAAAGCAAACTACTGATTGATATCTAGGCAAGAAATCACCTCAAAGAGGATAAGTTGCCCTATACATGATCTGCATAATCCATGTCAGTGAATGACAATCTCCTGGAAGAAACAAAATTATCAGATGGCATAATGAATGTTGATCATTTGGGTTCACATAACAAAACAGCTAGTGGCTTTTGTTGTTTGTTTTGTTTCATTTAATTTTGTATTGTTTTTAAGATCATGTGGTAGAGAAGCCTGCAAAGCATTTCTTTATTGTGGATGATGCCACCCTTGGGCTTATGGGCCTGGATTCTATAAGAACAAGCCACGTGGAGAAAGTCATTAAGTAGCAATCTTGCATAGACTCTACACCATCTCCTGCTTCTGAGTTCTTGCCCTGTTTGAATGACTGTCCTCACTTGCTTATTGATAAGCAGCAGGGTAGAAGTAAAAGCTGAATAAACTCATTTCTCTCTAAGTTGCTTTGGTCATGGTGTTTCATCACAGCAATCGTAGTGCTAACAAAGACAGAAATTGGTACCACAATTGTGTGATATTTCTGTGACAGACCTGACCATATTGTTTTGAAGAGTTTTGTGGAAGGACTTCTGAAATTTAGAAGATAAAAGCCATGAGATGTTCAAATCTTGGTGTGCTTGAAAGAAAAGATTGTTGAGAGAAATGCAAATAATAGAGTCCTGGCTTGAGATGTTTCAGAGGCCAGATGGAGACCCCTTCAGTAACTCTATCAATAACTTTTGCTATTTTGACTTAAGAATCTGTGGTTCTTGTTAGCTAGGGCTGAAGAATCAGCTGTAATTAGGAAGATGAGACTAGTATCATTAAGTGAAGTAATATGGGAAGTGTTTCCTTAGGACTATCATACAAAGTCTGTGTTCTAGAGGCAGGTAAGATTGTACCTTGTGCTGTCAGTGGAACTAGGCAGTGTAAGAGTCACTCAGGTGGCACTAGTTTTGAAGACTTTATGGAGATACAGAGAGTTTCCTGAGGCTTGGCATGGTGAGGCTGGGATGGATTCCTTGAGGAGAGCCCAGGGGAGGCTATGGGGGGAAGTGAAGCACACATTAGCAAGACCTCAGCATTTTGGAGATACTGGTACCATGGAATGACCACCAAGAACAGTAGCAGCAGTGCAGAAGAGTCAGCAAGAGCCTGGAAAACAAGATATGTATGCTGTAGAGGGCAGAGCTAGAGAAGAGATCTAAGGCTTTTGAGGAAGCCCAGAAGTCTGAGTGGATCCCAGACATTGGACACGTTATGTATACTTTTGGAGTTTGTTTTTGCTTTGTTCAGATTGTGACCGCCCAGGTTCTTCCTTCTTGAAAGTATTTAACTGAGTTTTGATTTGAGAGACACTGTATTTTGAGAGTCTCAATATTTTAAACAGACTGAATTTTTCATTTTTCATTAATGAACAGCGGTGTTGAAGTGTAAGACAAATAAAGCATTTCCTCTCTAGTTGCTTTGGTCATGATGTTTCATCTCAGCAATAATAATGGTAACTAGCTACTTCGGATTTTCTAGGAAATATTTGGTGTTTTCAGGGGCAACTCAGGGACCTACTTTATAATTTTGGAGCTCATGATTAACAATTTTTCTTTTTATCACATCTTCCATGTCACTTATCTTTCTAGCCTGGATCTGACCTAGAGATGGACTCTTCTGTAACTAATTGCCTGTTTAATTTGGTTGTCTTTATTAAACTCAATCTCATATCTGAATCCTCCATGTCCAGTTTCTTTTCTCATTTCACTTAATTAAATCTGGATCCGTTCAATTGCTTGAGATGTTAGCTGTCACCATGGGCATTTGCATGGACTCTGTCATCACGCCTAATTGAAAGCCCCTTGGACACAGGATTTCTTTGAGATGTCCTGCTTCTGCTTTATGCTTTCTAGCTTTTGCTCATACTATGTCTAGAAATCTTATTGCATTTAAATTTAGAGCATGTGTGTGCGCTAAGGTGCGCATATGGAGGTCAAAGGGAACCTTGTGGAACTCACTTCTCTTCTTCCCTGTTCCTGTTCCACATTGCTTGCTGACTCTGCTCATGCTATTCTTTCTCTCCGGAGCAGTCTCCCTTCTTATATTAACTCCTGTATAACATCAGCTCTCAGTCTCCTAAGTTACCTTTGGTTTGCTATTGTGAACTGTTCTTACCTTTCGGAAAATGCATCACAATTTAAAATTATGAAAGGTTTTTGCTTATCATTTCTGCCTTCTGATTTTCTTCCTATGCTCCCAAACTCTACAGGGAATAGACTCTGACCAATTTTATTCCACTGTACTCTTAGTATCTATTGGAGTGTCAGGGGATGAAGATGTGGGAACTTAATGAACATTTGTTAAGTACAGATTTGGCTCCTGCAGTACATCTGTTGCTCTGGCTGAGAGAAAGGTGGGCAGGTGCTCTTCAGGGGACCCTATGGGTACTAATTGGACTCTCTCCATAAATAACTTGTTCATGTTCACATTGTTTACCAAGGTAACTGTTATTTAATTATGAGAAAGGAAAGAGTCATCACAGCTGGTGTTTCCTATGTTATATTATTGTAACATTTTGTGTAGTGCATTCAAATGGTTTTCATTCAATAACTGTGTATTGAAGTTCACGAGCTAAAGCCTGTTAGTTAAAACCAAACATATTTGAAAGGTAAGTCATATAAATCCTGCTGAATATTCTAATTGTTGAGTTGGGCACAAAGTGCCTAGTTTCCATATCATAATTCCTTTTAAAACTTAACCTGTCAACTTAATATTAGCATCATTCTGGTGTAGTGATTTATTTTCCATTGTTGTAACAAAACTCATGAGTCTGGGAAATCTGTACTGAAAAGAAATGTATTAAGGTTATCGTGTTGGAGACTAAGAGGTCAAGGAATGTTGTCTCAGCTTTGATAAAGGACTACTCTGGCTGTATTACATTATGGTGGAATAAAAGTAGAGATCTCATGGTAGATGGAAATGCACTGAACAGCAAAGGGCCAGTTTGCTCTTTAACAAATATCCTATTTTTACCGAAGCTGGCTACCTGGAGAATTTAATTAATTCCTTCTGGGATGCTGTTGGGGTGGTGTCATTAATGACTCAGTCATCTTCCATGAGGATCTGTCTCTCAAATATTACAATAAATTTAGCATTATCACACAGTACCAATCTTCTAATTTAGGAGCTTAGAGAACATGCACACATACTCCAATCACTATGATTAACCACATTTTGTTATATTTTTTCATAAAGAACACATAGAACAATATTACTCATGTAAAAGATTATAGTGAAAACTACCATATTTTTGAAAGCTCTCACAAGTAAATGCCAACAATAATTAGAAAGAAATAGTAATGAAGTTAAACTGAGGAAGTTAAGAATCACCAAACATTTCACTCTGAAATTAGCATGGCAGCGCATGCCTGTGATGAAAACATTCAGGTTTGAGCTAGGCTGTACAGTGAGAGTCAAATTTTGAAAAAACAACAAAGCAACAATGTAAAAAATGCTAGTGTACATATTCCTAGTTTTTTTTTTTACTTATTTTATGTAGAGTTGTTTCCTTAGATGGTAAATTGTTGCATAATAGAGTTTATTTAACCATAAATAACCAAATTGTTCTGTCTGCTGGAAAGTATAAGCAACAAACAATCACTATATTAAAAAATAAGTCAAATCAGTCAAATTCAGAAAAATAAATAAAATACCATTTTTCATTAGAAGATCGTATTCACATTCACATGTTGTGGGTGGTCTGATATGAATGCTAGAAACTGAACTCTGGTCCTCTGCAAGAAAGTAATGTACTCTTAACTGATGGGCCATCCATTCATTCTGATAAAATTCAGTATTTTTAAGTTATTCTTTTAATATTTAAGTTAATGCATTCTAGCCTGCACAATGAAACCACAAGGACAAACTAGCCTTTTAAGGAATAGTTAGATCATGAGTATTCCTCTCTGGGAGATGGAAGCTGAGCCATTACAACTGGGCTCAGACAAGTATTCCAGTCTAAACAAAAAATCTGAAAAGACATTCCTGAAAAGAACTACAAATGGAGGTAGTTCAGTAGTTAAGAGCACATGCTGCTTGCTGCTATTGCAGGGCCCTGAGCTTGGGTCCCAACCCCAACTCTACAGGCTTGCAATTACTCATAACTCCAGTTCAAGGGCATGAACACTTTGTCCTGTCCCTTCACAAGAACCTGTACTCATGTGCAGATTTCCTCATATAGACACCTATGAATATGCACAATTAAAAGTAAATATGACTATAAATAGGAACTCTATATGACTAATAAATATATCAAGATTCTTAAGACCCATTGAGGGAACATATCACAATTGCATTGCCATTCCATTTCCCCTATTCTAGAAAGACTATGACCACATAACATAACAAGAAGCAAAGACGAATGCTGGCCCTTGTGCACTGCCAGTAGTAAATGCACATTAGTGCAGCTACCATGGAGGTTTCTCAAAAATTAGATGGAACATAGGTTACAGCTATATCATTCTTGGTATATTCCTAAAGGCAATGAAATTTGCATATAGACTGATACCTGCATATTTTATATTGCAACAATGATCCCAATATTCAAGTTGTGGAATCAGCTATGGGATGGTGACCAGATTAATTGGCCAAAAATACAATTGAAATGGTTTTATTTTCAGGGAAACTGGCAGAATGTCAGGTATGAATATTAAGTGCACTGTGTCAGGCTCAGGAAGATAATCATCACAGATTTCTCGAATGTGAACTCTGGAGTTTTCAATCATGGGGCTGGGTGGTCTGGTTCATGCTTGCCTACCATGCATGGTGCTCTCGGTTTGATTCCCTATACTGCAGAGACAAAATGTGGTGGTCCCAGGAATCAAGGGGATCTACAGTGACATAGCAAGTCCAGAGTCAATCTGGGATACAAGAGATGAAGTAAAATATGTAAAATAAACTCAAAGGGAAAAGGATCGATCTGGGGAATAGAGGGACTGTCAAGAATAGGGAAGGGAAGGGATGGAGGTAGAAATGTGGTCGTATGAGAATGACAAGAAGAGGAGGTGTGATCTAAACTTGATATGGTCATGTCTGAAGATGTTGTGTTGATACCCACTAATATGTATGATTCAGATGTATTATTAATTAAATATTCTGAAGGCCCCAGACAGAGTAGCCTTAGCCCTTTCACCAGGCAGTCAAGAAGAGCAAACCTTCACCAGACACCAGATCATTCAAAACCTTGATCTTAAGAGCTTCAGGCTCCAAGACCATGAAAAGCCACCTGTATTGTATAAGTCAACAAATGGAAGGCATTGTCACATCAGTGCAAAAACAAGAATGGAAGCATTTTATGTCTATGTTTTCTGGATATGCAGTCTTTAACAGTTAGGATTCGCTCCTGATGAAACGGGTAAATTTTTATGCAACAAAATATTCGAATACCAATACACAGTTCAAACATCTTTGAGCTATCTCCATATACCAACCACCAATTTTCTCATTTGTAAAGCTATTTAAAAGGTTCGATCTCTCTAGCGTAGTCCTTCCCTTTCTTTCCAGCCAATTTCCTTTTCCTCCATTTTTCCAACTTTTCTAAATCACTCTTCTCATTTTTACCACCACAGCTTTTATTTGCTAGCCATGAATCTCACCAAATTGAATTTGCAAGGTGTACAATCATTTCTCTCTCTCTCTCTCTCTCTCTCTCTCTCTCTCTCTCTCTCTCTCTCTCTCTCTCTGACTCATTTAAATGAATAGTCTTTGAACTTCATCCAGGTTAACATATGTTATGTATATGGTAAAAACACACATATTTTTTATATATATTATTTATAAATTTTGGTTTTTCTTACTATTGAATGTCATTTCTATCTATGACCGTACCAAAACTTATCTCATCCTTCATTTGTTGCTGGCTTTTTTGGCTTTTAAGGTCTGAGTCTATGGATACATATGGCAGCTTGCTCTCCAAAGAATGCTCTTATTCTCCCAACCTAATTTCTCCCTTTGCCAGCTACAAAGGGGATATTACATCCACAGTCCATGTGCCCATCATCCAGAATATTAATGTGGAAAGTAGACTATGGAGAGGTTACCAGTTCTTGGCAATACTGTGTGAGAAATCAGTGAAAAAGCAGAAACTTGATCGTAGAGAGTGTGGACTTAGTGTTGGTTCTTTTAAACAGCATGTTAGCAGTTGGAAATACCTGCCAGAAAGTCATGTTTCTTATGGTTTGCTTACTTATAAAGCCACCAAGAAGCAGTCACTGAAACAAAACTGAGAAAATTAAACTAGTTTTGAAGGTTGAAGTTAAACTTGGAGAGGCTACCTCTTTATCTTTATATAACTGTCTTAGCAGTGGGATGGAATACTGGTGTAAATTCTCTCTCTCTCTCTCTCTCTCTCTCTCTCTCTCTCTCTGAGTGTGTGTGTGTGTGTGAGTGTGTATTCATGCAATAAAGCTTGGAATTCAACAAACTGAATGTTTTCTGTCATCTCCATCCCTTTGTTATCTATACATTTGGGTCCTAGAAGGGCTAGTCCCATAGAAATCATATAAAGATTAATAAGGCAATGTGATGATGGACTACAGTTAGAGAGTGTGGAGTCATGGGAACCTATCCAGATACTTTCAGAAAACATACTCTTAATTTTTACTCAAGTGACATTAATTCTCTGTCACAGTTATGTAAATATTTTCTCCGAGATGTTTTATTGGCTTTTTAACATCATTTATGCCAGCTTGGCCTTGTCGAAAACCTTAAATTTTCTGTAGTTAAAATTCCATGATTCTTTCTTTATGATCTTCTCCTTCCTCCAGTATGAGATTCCTGGAAAAAGTCCATGATATCCATTGTTTCCATAGCTTGATTGCAAAAGAAGGGGCACACATGTTTCCTCTCTAGAGTAACTTTGTTCTTGGTAGGTCTTTTACACACATTCTTGTCAGTCATGGAAGAGGGGGTATACTGGAGGAGACATCTATGACTTTAATTTGTAAAGATAAGATTGGACCCAGTAGCTGACAGATAGAGGGAGTAGCCCCTTGAAAGATTCAGCAACCCTCTCCTCTTATAAAATAAGGTCTCCCAAAATTCTTTGGCTTACAGACCTTTTCTCTTTCATAGTTCTTCAACAATATGGTCTGGACTCATGTTGTGCAATTCTTCCTGTAGTTTCTCTTAGTGTAAATGGTGTGATTACATTCACCAGTTGTGTTTGCTGAGACCTGGGCTGACTCAGATTATCTCCGTTCATCTCATCTCTTCATCAGCAAACCATGCATGCTTCATTATGTGGTTTTTCTCAAAGTCGCAAAAATATGAAAGAAAACTAGAAAGCTCAAGATCAGAACTTAAAAGGTGACTAGCACCACATCAGTCATATACTGCTGTACAGTTGAAGCCCTTAAGGCAGGCCAGAAATGAAGAAGAGATTCTCTTCTTCCTAGAAGTCTCTGCCAAGAATTCTCTGTTCCTTTCCTGAAATGAATGGATGCATACAGAAGCCTGTGGGTGGCCACACGATGGGGTCTGAGAAGTACAGGAGCACAATGGCTGGCTTTCTCTATCAGGTACTGACTTCTCCCTGGTCCTCAGTTTTTGGCATGTGGTTGTTGTGGCATATTTTCCCCGCAAGTTGAGAGGAGCTAAGGTGGGAGGGTTAAGGAGGGGAAGAGGAGGAGTAAGGAGAGGAAGAAGAGGAGGAGGAGCTAGGGAGGCATAGGTATAGGAGGATAGAGAGCCACACAAGTATGGAGAGCAGTCCTGGGTAACAATTAGGTTAGTTAGGTTAGGGTAATTAACTAGGTTAGTTAATTGGGAAACCATCCAATTCTGTGGACATCTTGTTATTGAGTTTTATCAAACATATAAAGCCTTTGATTAATCTTTAAGCATTAGAGTCTCATTCCTACCGGGTCCACGTGGATGGTGGGATGGTCTGGGATCAGCTCAACCTTGTGGAGACAGTGTTAAAGATTGGTAGAGCCATCTCCCATGTTGGTGTCTTGTGCGTGGCAGGGTCAGTGGCTCTTGCCTCCTAAGCTGGCGGCCTGAGCCACTGTTCATGACCTCAGGCCTAGCTTAGTTGGGAACATGAAGGGCCCCATATCTCAAGACAGATCAGGTGCCGCATATTTAAATGTCTCTCACAACATATGGTATCAGCTCAAGTTATTATGTGGCTTACCTCAATAAAGGACAAGTCAGTGAAAAATCAAGAACATTATATTTAGTTTGTATACTATTGGGGGCGGGGGATCTTTATATAAATAGATTTTGTAATAGTTGTATTCTTTTCTCTGGGATTACATGTCCTACCATCCAATTTGGAAATCTGTAAACAGTAGGGTTTACAGTGCTAAACTGATGAGCATTTTAATTAGTGTTAGACAAGGCAGACATGAAATGGATCCTTTTTGCTTTAAGTTACTGGTAGAATACTAATTACACATGAAGAGGCTGGGAAAAATCAATATAAGGAAAAGAATGTCTACTCAATATTAATGCTGTACATCTACTCATTTGAGGACATTATCAAAAACAAGAGGATATTTGTAGATTGTACACCTAGCTATTATATTACATAGTATGTTTGATAAGTTAATCAAAAGAATATTATTAGAAGAAACACAATCTTGCCTGCAGTTTTTATGAAAACTTCTACTAGTGGCTGTTTAGGTTGGGGGACTTTTTAAAAGTTGAGATTGTACTTACAAAGATCTTTCTTAGCCAACTGTTAACTGGGCTGGTTTGATATTCTCACAACATATTCTTGGACCTATGTTTTAGCTCAGTTGTAGTCTGTTAGGTGGAGATCTCTCTTCCTTGATATTTTATTATCCACTATTCGTAACTGATCATCCCAGCCCGCTTTATTAAGAATACTGCAAGACCAACTGAGTGAGAACCTCCTTGTTCTTGAACCCTTCTCAGTAATTCTGTACATGGGCTATACAATTCAGATGCTTTTGTAATACCTGTAAACAAAATACCCTCATCAGTTTAGCAAATATGAGAATCTTCTTTTTTTTTTTAACCAGTGTTTGCCATTGCTATAGGTACTATAGTTTTGATTGAAGGACAAATGCAAGAAAGCCTGTGTAAGAGAACACATGAAATCTAGCATGTCTAGGGTTTATAAGGTTATACCTGGGAAGTCTATGGAGTCCTTCAAAAAGAAGAAGATACTAACACCCTTTGTACTTTGGAACCTTGGATTATAAGGTCATTTCTTCTCTTTCTCATCATCTTGCTTCCAACCGCACTTCCTCACCTGCTTGCAAGTAGCAGCATTGCTCATCACCCCCCATTCCTTTAGGCATACATGTATGGATGTTTTTCTGCATTTATAGCTAAACACCACACCAGGAAAAAAAAGGGTTAGAGTACCAGGAACTTGAATTACAGATGTTGTAAACTGCCATGTGGGTGCTCTGGAAGGTCAATCAGAGTGAACTAGCACTCTATCCCCACCTGCCTTCTGTTTGATCACATCGATGTCTCTATAGACATCATGGTGACCAGTCACTGAGATCATGTTTATCTGTCATTTCTCTCTAATTCAAATAATGTCAATTCCCAAAAGATATCTAAGCTAGAGCTATGTAATTTTTGGTGAAACTTGGCCAATTCAAAATAATAAACAAGTGAGATAAGTTAAAAAGAAATATGTTTCACCTGCTGTTTGATCCTCTTCCAAATCCATGATGGTACTGTTGGAGCCTCTGTAGCCCTTTCTCTTTAGAGAAGTTACTCTCAAACGCTGACTTGATTCTGTGCCACCCAGGGCCAGAGGGTATGACTGAGAATATTTGCTCAATTGAATTGAAGACGAACAAAACAAAAATATCAGAACAAAATGGCCCAGGTTTGCTGTATTCCTTCATCTTACAGGCCTTCCTGTGCACAGGGCACACCTCATCTCGGGATCCATAAAGTCTAGTGTGAACTTCTAATCTCCCTGACAAGAAAGAGTAAATGGGGCTGAATGTTTTTCTTTCTTTGCATCTTAGTTTCCCTTTATGAGTGCCCTTTGTATTGGTTGTTTTTTAACTGTTATCTTGATCTACATGGGAAGAAATCCTCAATGAGGAATTTTCTAGATCTTGCCTATGGATGTATCTATTGTGGATTATCTTGATTGTAACTGAGATGGGTATTCCCATCCTGAATGTGGGTGGCACCATTTCATGTGCTAGCTCCCAAACTGTACAAGTAGAAAAGCTGAATACTAAGCAACCATCCAACCAGGCAAGGGTCCATGGGTTTATTCTTTCTCTGCTGTTGACTGCAGATGGGATGTGACTCATTGCTTTAAATTCCATCCTTGACTTCCCAAAATAATAGACTACAACTTGGAATCAGGAGCACATCTCTCTCCTTGCTAAGTTTTTGAGTGTTTTACCACAGCAACAGAAATTAAGCTAAAGTGTCATGCAGGTGCGTGCGTGCGTGCGTGCGTGCGTGCGTGCGTGCGTGTGTGTACATAGCTGGTTAGCTAAATAAAGCCACATTCCAACTAACACAATTTCATCTCAATTTGTGGTTTAGAGAAATACTTCTCTGTGAGACCAACAGCCTCCAAAGTTGCAAGTCTGCACAGAATACCCATAAACATTCACATAACTGCTCTTAAGTATTGAGCTTTTTCTAGGCACCATTCTGCAACTGAGGGATTTTCCACCTATGTTCCACTCAGGGCTTTTTATCAGACACTAAGCCTGGATTCTAAGAGACTTTAAGTTGAACACCATTTGTAACCATTTTGGCCTTTTCTATGACTGACCCAGTTTCTGAATAATGACACAGAGGCCTTTTTATTTACAGTGCTTACAGCCTTAAGCTAGGCTTGCTCCACAATTAGCTCTTAACTTATTTTAATCAGTTTTCACTATTCTATGTCTGCCAAATGGGTGGGGAGTTACTTCTCCTCAGTTTCACATATCCAGATTCCTCAGAGTCTGGGTGGTGTTTACTTCTTTTTATTTCTCTTCTCTTTTTACTCAAAAACCTGATGCATATAGATACCAAAAGATCTGCTGGATCAACTACTTCATTTGCCCTTGACTGTGTGTCAGGAATGCCAATCCATATGGCAGGACTGAAAGATGAATAAATGCTTCATGACCTGTATTTGGACCATCTGAACTGACCAACCCACCTCCCCTTATCTCAGCCAAGTAAAGGGTTTTTTTTCTTTTTTTTTTTTTAGGTTGGTGACTCAGCGATTTTATTAGCTTACTCCTACACAGACGGGCGAAGGGTTAGTTACAGAGTATGGGTAACCCCAAAACAAGTAAAGGGTTATTAACTCCTAGATAAAGTCCCCAGTGGCAGTCTTTCTTGGGACTCTTGTTGTTGCATAGAATTTCTAGAACTTCTGCTTTGTTTCTTTATCTTAAGTTGAATTATAAAACAAATCTCCTTTCTACAACTTCCCATTTGTTGTGTAGGAAATTCATTCCTTGAATTCAGGATACAACGGAGTTGGGAGTTGCAGTCTTTGTGACTTTGTGGATATTGATTGTCTGGCAGTCACTAGCCCCCTTGAAATATGCTCATCAGAACATGTGAAAGTCTCCATCACACTCAAGAAACCTCTTCCCACCTTAGCTTTCTCCTCATTTCAGTAGCACATTGTCAGGTAAACTGCAGGCTTTATTTAAATTCCAGCTATTTTTTCCATTAGTGTTTCTCTTTCCTTTTGCTACTATCATCTGGCAATTTTCACACAGAGTTTAAACTCATTAACCACTTATTTTCATTTCATTATTTTTAATATGATAGAAAATAATCTTTTTTCAAGTAAGTAGCTGAAACAGGACTCAAGCTCTAATTTTAGTGTCCAGATGGAATAGCCTTTCCCCAAACTAGGGGCAATCAGTAGGGAATCAGGGTGTTGCACAGGAGGCTGGTTGGATTCTGGGATTGGAAATGAAAGTAATTCGTGTTGTGTAGCTTGAATTTCACAGATGTTTCATAAAGACTTTTGTATATAGTCTTTAAGGATCTTCCCAGGAAATTTCATCAGGGAGCTAGGACAAGAAATGAAGTCATCTGTAGTGATTTGAATAAAAATGCCCCCCTTAGACTCATAGGGAGTGGCACTATTACTGAGTTTGTTTGAAAAGGTGTGGCTTTGTTGGAAGAAGTATGTCACTGGAAGTAAACTTTGAGGTTACAGATGCTCAAGCCAGGCCCAATATCACTCCCTCTTCCTGTTGCCTGTCAATCCAGAAGTACAGCTGTCAGCTACCTCTCCAGCACCTGTGTCTGTCTGTGTTATGTTTGCTCTGACGATAATGGACTAAAGCCCTGAAACTGAAGGACAGCCCACAATTAAATGTTTTCCTTTATAATAGTTGTTGTGATTAGTTGATTCTGTGGGCCTTGTTCAGCCTTCATATGAGGGTATATAACTAGTCTTATTATAACTTATTATAGTCTTATTCTATCAGTTGTCTTATGATGCAGGGCCCCTTGTTCCCTTGGAGATGTTTAAGAATAGACACATCCTGCGTTTTCAGGCAGTAGTATAGCTTCTTTATGTGGTGTTAACAAAGCCTTTTCTTGAAGAACAAGCAACTCAATGCCTTTTTCTTGAGTGCCTCCTCTTCTTTCTCCCTCTCCCATACTTTTTTTGTGGTATTAAGCAAAGTCTTCTCAAGAAGTTTTTCTGGGTCATACTATCAGGTGACTAGTTAGGAATTAGGAGGCTTTGCTGTCACAAGGAATCAATCTTTCCTGTAGGTAATGAGTTTCAGGAAATATTCTTTTGTGTTGGGCTGCATTCCCAACTATCCTCAGCTACATATGGCTGCATGTAGCCTGTAGTAAACAGGTTGGGCACACCTATGGAGAATTAGGTTTTTCAAAACCTATTCTAATAAGGGTTCTCAAATGCTTCAATCCCCCTTCTAGCCTACTGTCCAAAGATAGGGGAGAAAAGATGATAAATAGGACAAGAGGATGTGGAACTGTTTAGAAGTAGTTCTTTGGATTCTAATTTCTAGTCTGGATACCAGCAGTCAGCCCATTTCAGTAGTCTAGTTCCAAAAGCTTCACCAAAAATGAATCAGCAGTGGCTGCACAGTACAGCAGAAATAGCCAGGTCTCCATTGAGTCATTCAGCAGGAGCAGGGAGAACCAGTCACGATGCCAGGAGAAGTCCTCTGCTGTGCCTCTCTCAGCAAAATGAAGATCAGTGAAGATGCAAGACCAAGGAAGTGTTGCATGGCTAGCTATGCAAGCATACTATAACTCTCCTTTGGGTCTTATTTACATTCTCTCCAAATATCACGAGTGTTCTCACAGGTCTACTTCAGCAAAATATCACATGAGTCTGCTTCAACAAAATATCATTTGAGTCCATTTCAAGAAAGCATCACATGATACAACCAGAAAATTTTACTTCACATCTGGGTTTCACATAAAGAACAAGAACATAGCATTGCCTCCTTTTCATTAGAGTTAATCAAAAGAGAACCATCAATCACTAGAAAAGGAAACCTTCTTTCTGAAGAAGCTGCCAGTTCTAGAGGCCTCAGCAGTATTATAAAGATAGCCGAGATGTATATGGAAGCAGTGGTCTCTTTGGCTGTTTTCCCTTGTCACTTGCTGCGAATGTGTTTTGTAAAGGTCTCCTTTATCCTTGTATGATCACTCAAGAACATGTTGTCTGCAGTAAACCCTCAACTTTCCTGTGCCTGGTGTTTCATGTATGAATTATTTTAATGAATATCACAAAGACTTGGGAGTTAGGAAGAGTCCAGAGCTTGCTCCAGAAGTTTCTTCATGGGGTGGTGGGGAGCTGAAGAAGCTGTGTTCTTTGCTTTTATCAGTCTTTGACTGTTGACTGTGACTGGGAGATTCTCATTTTCACACTCAGCTCCTGTAGGAATGTTGGCCAAGGAGTTTTGACATCACGATCCATCACACCTATGGAGTAGCAGGTGCTGACTTAATGAAAATACACAGCTGTCAAAATAGAAGGAAAGAGCAGAAAGGAATGTGGGAAGAACACTTTACAGAGTCTAAAGAAATAGTTTCTGCTCTTGAGTATAGCAGAAAAGGCACAAAGGTCAAGTTGAAAGGTACATCAGAAATACTGTAACAAAAATTCTAAGGAAAAAATTATCAAAGTGTTGATTTAGGGAAATTCAGTCAAAAATATGAAATATGTTTTCAACTCCACAAGCATAGTACTATAGGTGTTGATTAGCCTGAAGGGCACTCGCTGGGATTTCCAAGTTTTTGAGTCCCAGAATAAAGAATTCGATGAAGAACATATGGATAATGGCAATAGTAGGGACAGTTCATTCTGGAAGAAAAGCCCTACTGAGACTGGAAGTCTCAGAGAACTGAGATGTGTTAGGGTCTCAAAGGTGTTGGGCAACTAAAGCTGGACCCTTTAAGGGTTAGACACATAGAGCCAGACTTCTGTACTTATTTGTAAAGGCTTTTCTCATGCATGCTCAGTCTTTTACAGTCAGTCTATGATTTTTTTGGAGGTTTCAAATCTTTTTCTGTGATTGATCTTTTATAAGCTTTTCCATTCCCTCCTTGTCTCTTTGTCATACATCCTGAATTTTCACAGTGATAAGAGTGACCATTTACAGTAGCTAATTGACTTCATCTAGAGGGAAAGGTCCAACCAAACATTCAAACATAAAGACAGGCTTGTGTCTGAGTGATAGGAGGTATAATTTCAGTTGGAGTCAATTGCTCAGTGGAACTGAACTCCACTCCTAAGGGAGTTTAGAGAGAAACACCTCCTGCTTTGATGTGAACATTTCAAGGAACTAGTTCTGAGACCATTCCAAATGATTCCAGGTCATAAATTTAGCAATATCTCTATCTAGTTTCAAAATAATTTGTAGAGTTTGAAAGGGAGGGACTGCAGCAATTATGTTTTATAACATAAATGTTTTTTTAAAAGCCAGCAAAATGGAAAACTGGGTTTTCAATAGAATAAAAAAAGCTCCTCTTTTTATTTATTCTTAAAATGGTCATGAGAGTTGTTAGCTCAAGAATACCAGTTTATATAGAGATACAAATATCTACATAATCTTTACAGAGACCATTATGATCTGTGATATTCTAAAGTGGATTGTTAAATATATTCCACTTTAAAAAAATCAATAACTAATCTCTAATACTTTTAGTGCTGTGGCAAATACATGTTGATGTAAAAATACAGCTTTCACCTTGGAGGGGATAAGAGATTATTCTGGAGCCAAATTTGAGTGACTGTGCCTGGAGCACACAGATCTAAGTTAGCTGCAGTTCCATGTTTCAACCTGGATGCAATTTCACAATTTTTTTTATAGCAACGAAACCAAGAATGTCATAAACCAGTAAACTTTTTAAAGATATCAGAAAGGATATCAGTAGGCAAGTTGCAGCAATGAGGGGAACCTCTACTGTAGGCTCTGGATGCTGTCTAATGACATTTTTAGCTTTGAGGTTGATGGAAGTGAAGGGCCTGTGTGGACAGCCCTAAAGGATTTACTTGGTTGTAACTAATTTTTTTCAAAACCTACTTTTAATGGTGGTCCTTAAAGGCTTTTGGTCCACCACTCACCACCCACCAGAGGTAGTAGAAAAGAAAGGATATGAGGGAAGTGGACCTGTTTAGAAAAGGTTCTTTGGAGCAACTCCCATCTGTGTTGTCTGGAAATCAGCAGTTTATATACTCCCTACCAACACTGCATGCCCTCTATAGGTCTTATCTCAGCAAGTGAGTCTGCCTCAGCTGACATCACTCTGCCAATCAGCCCGAGTCTGCTGAAGGAGCAAGGAACTCCAGCATGCCACCAGAAGATTTTTGGTACATTTCTCTATGGAGCTCAATTATGCAATGGAAGGCAGACAATACACATATGTCATTAGTGATGAATCCTTCATCCTTTTGTGTGCTTGCTTTAGCAGAATGTCCTTTCATCCATGTCTGCTTCAGACAAACATTCCTTCATGAGTCTGCCTTAGCCTTTCAGCTGCGTCCTCTTCAATGAAACATTCCTTCACGTGTTTGCCTTAGCAAAACACATCCAACACAGCTGACTTTCCAAAGAACCCTTAAGTTTCCATTTCACTTGATAACCAGGAGGTTATTATGTCACACACAGAGGAAGGCAATAAATGACAATTCAACGGGGGCTAAAGATCATTTGTACATCTGCTCTAAATCTGCAACTTTCCAATCTAAACAGAGGTTTTTTTATTCATTAATTTATCTATTCACTTTACATCCCACTCTCAGCACCCCGTCCCCTTCCAGTCCTCTCTTCAAACAATCCTGCCCATTATGTCCCTTCCCCTTATCCTCTGAGAAGGGGGAGGACTCTTGGGTATCAGTCCACCCTGGCACATCAAGTCATTGTAGGACTGGACATATCCTCTCCCACAGAGGCCAAATAAAGTAGCAGGATCACAGGCAGGCAACAGATTCAGGGACAGCCCCTGCTCCAGTTGTTGGAGGACCAACATGAAGACCAAGCTTCACATTTGCTACATATGTGTGGTAGGTCTATTCCCAGGCCATCCTTGGCCTTTGGTTGGTGGATCAGTCTCTTGGATCCCCCAAGGGTCCAGATTAGTTGACTCTGTTGGTCTTCTTTTGGAGTCTTTACCCTCTCCAGGATCCTTAATCCTTCTCTCAACTCACAAGACTCCCCTAATCATATAAATTGCAGTTTCTTCCAGAAATTTTGGATCATACACAATTTTCTCTTCTCCCCAATTGCCCCCCCTCTGCACATGTAGGTCTGTTCATGTGAGCATACATATGTGATATTGTGCATGTGTCCATGTGCATTGGTGTGTGGAAGCTGGAGGTTTATGTTTATCTTATGTTTATCTTATTGTTTGAGTCAAGTTTCTTGTCGAACCTGAAGCTCACAGCTAGATTCTCTGGCCAGGTATCCCTTGGGCTATTTCTCTCTATGCCTCTTGGGTGCTGGTAGTACAGGTGTATGCCATTATGCTCAGCTTTTTACATAGATGCTGAGTATCCAAACTCAGGTCCTTATGTGCAATAAGTACACAGCCCACTGAGCCATTTTCTCATCCCCCACAAATTTTATATATATATATATATATACATATATATATATATATATATATATATATATATATATATATGCATATTTTAAATGCATATTTTCTCCAGTTAACCCATAATCATATTGGTCCATTATAGCTGACATAGCCAGTAATGGAAATGTTAACAACGATGACAAAATATCTCACAGTAAGAACTTTAGTTAATGGAAGTGTATTGAGCACTAAGAGGATAAGACTAAAACATATGCTCTATATGTTTTCAAGGACTGTCAATTTTGCAAGGGAAGTATTTTCAATGGACATAAAAATGTTTGCTAAAGTAGGAGAAAAGTTCACTTTTCCTGGCATAGTGGAAACCAGATATATTATAGAGATAAAAATCAAATTTAGCAGGCAGTAAAATACAGGAACATCTGTGAATGAAGCACAGACTCTACCAGCTTTAACCATTTACGGTTATCACAAGGGTTTCATTGAGATGAAGTCTTTAACATAAACTTGGGAGGGGAAATAAGCCTGAACTGCAGAAAAAGACTAACAATAGAAGCATTCTTTCCAGTTACCTGGAATGCTTGTGAAATTGCACGTGCTAGGCCTTTTCTGGTTCCTATTCCTGGCAGTTGCTTTAATTTAATGCAATTTATAGACCCTAGTAAGTCACATTTAAGCATTTGTTCCTGGCAAGAGAAAGCATGTTAAATGCAGTCAGGCTGCAGAAGCAGTTGGCTGAGCATCAGCCTCCTTTAGATTCTTAGCATCAGCCTCTTTAGCTTCTTAGAATCCTGGAGGAAAGGGGTGAGAGCTAGAGGAGAGCTTGGGGATCAGACTGCCTCTCCCCTTGTCTAGCAACTGGAGATGACTGGGGACTAGGAGAATTTCTCAAGGATGCTTGAATATGAATTGAAGTTCACACATGTCACCATATGTGCTCAGTGACTTTTTGCCCGAGTTAATTTTCTTAATTCACTAATTATTGTCTTGTGTATTCAAGTTACTATTCTTATTTCCCTCTCCAGTCTTCATATAACAAGTGAAGGATCTGTCTTTATACTCTCTTTCCTCCAGTCTTTACACTCATATGTGTCATTCCACAGTCTTCCTTGCTATCCACTAAACCACAACAAACTTTCCAGACTGAATCTTAGTCCCTTCATCTCCAGCAGAGTGTTGACTCTTAATCACAACTTGCCTTTTTTTTTTTCACCTTCTGAGGTGAAAATTGACGAATGGCAGTAGATTTTTGGAAACTTAAAAACCATATTTTTTATTTATGTGTTTTATGAAACTTTTTATTTGACATTTTCATACGTGTACAAGAGACATCCTGTTTACTCTCTTCCTGAGCCCTCTATGGTTTTCCCTCACACCCTCACCAACCTCCTTTTTCCCCAACAAGTCTCTCTCCCATACTCATGTGTTTTGTCTTGAAATCCAAAGAGTTTAACTTTGACTATGGCTTGGGAACTCTTCTTTTGGAGCCTAGTGCCTTCACCAATAGATAGTGACTTCCTAAATTTTGAATTTTCTGATTTACAATTGACACAAAATATTTCCAAAATGAATAGGATATTATCTAAATAAAACTAAATTTTATTACCTAAAGAACATTATATTTGGTACTGACTATAGTTTTTTCTTTTTCATGTAGCACACATAAAGTTGATTTTATTTTTTAAAAGTATGTGTATGCTATATCTGCATGTGTATACATCACATGTATGCAGGTGTCAAGAAGAGGTTGTCAGATCCCCTAGAACTTGAATTACATGATGTTTTGAGCTGCCTGACTTGAGTTCTTAGAACCTAACATTGATTCACTGCAACGATAGCACATAATCTTTACACAGCCATCTCTCTAGCCTCAATTGTTATTGTATTTTCTGAAAGATTTATTTATTTTGAATGTTTATGACTTGTTTGTTTTTATGTATGTATGTACATCACATGCATGGCTGGTCTCTATAGAGACTAGAAGTGGGCTTTAGATCCGCTGGAACTGGAGTTATGCAGGGCTCTAGGTGGATACTGGGAATTAAACCAAGTAGTTCTCTAGACTACTGAATGAGCTCTCTAGCCTTGCGACTGTGTGTGTCCCCAGTTCCAGAGGGTGTCCCACGATGATCTTCCTGCTGAGGACAGAGTGGGAGCAGGGAGGGTTTGCGACCATCTCTGCCGCTGCGTCTGCCAGTGTCTCTGCTGTCACTGCTCGGTCACTCCTAGGTGCTGCACCTGTCTCTCGGAGCAGAGCCGTCCACGGCTTGACTGATAGGAAGCCGGCTAGGGCTAGTTGGCGAGGAAGCAGCTTGGTGCCCCAGGAAGGTTCCGGGAGAGCAGATCTCTCCCCAAGTGTTACAGCTCTAGTGTTACAGCTCTTGTGGCAGAAACTCTCGGACACAGGATGATTCTCAAACACCTTTTCTTCTCCAGAATATAGCCCTTATATACAATTTCAGGGTGGGCTAGAGTCTGGCAGCAGTAACTCCTATTGGCTTGGTCTGAGAGCTTGGAGATACTTCATCTACATGTAGGAGAGCCTGAGGCACTATTCTTTAGGACTGATGGTCATAGACCTCTCTTTTGCAGGGGCTGTGGAGGGCGAAGCTGAATGAAAAGAACCAGGGCCTGGGGGCAGAGCCCGAACACCTGCAGTCCTGATAATGGTCCAGGTTCAAGACTTGCTCAACCAGGTACTCAGCTGCTTCTCCCAGCCCAGCACCCCACACGATTGTATTCTTAACTTAGGACAATTGTTCAAAAATACCTCTTTGGGATCTGAGGAGATGCCTCAGTTTGTAAAGTACTTTCTTTGAGGAAGGAAGACTTGAGCTTGATTCCTAAGAATACAATTAAACAAAACAGAACAAAGTGTTAGAGTGTGGTGTATGCTTGAAATTCCAGTTCTGTGGAGGCAGAGACAGAAGGATATTTGGATTTCCTTCTGGCTAGCCAGTCTAATCTACTCAATGGGCTCCAGGTCTGTGAGTGACACTGTCTCAATGCCCAGTGCTATCACCAGAAAATAGGATGGGTTGAACCAGAGAAATAACCACTGGGATCACCCTCTTGCTTTCACACACCCATATGCACATGTACATGCATACATACACACACAGCCCTTTTCTGTTACCCTTAAATCATAGGATGAAAGATGAGCTCATGCACAGAACTTGAGGATTTTAAGTAAAACTCTCCCATTATCTTTACAGCTCAGCTCTTCACAGAGTACCCTGAAATATTCGACATAAAGTGCACTGTGACCACTACACAGTCTCACAACTGTAATAAATTTTCCAAGCAGGCAATGAGCTCTGCATTTCTTGTGTTCTGGCCTCCTGTCTTACTGAGAGTTTCCATTGCTGTGAAGAGACTCCTTAGGCAAGAAAACTCTTATAAAAAACATTTAATTGTTGCTGGCCTCTAGTTTCAGAGGTTCAGTCTATTATCACCATTGCAGGACGAATGGTAGCATGCAGGCAGGCATGGTGCTGGAGGAGGTGAGAGTTCTATATCTTGTTTCAAAGGCAAATGTAAGAATATTGGCTTCAAGGAAGCTAGGAAAAGGGTTTCAAAGCCCACTCCCAAAGTAACATACCTACTACAAAAAGGCCTCACCTCCAAATAGTACCACTCCTTGGGTCAAGCATATTCAATCCACCACACCTTCATTCCATGTTCTTTCCTGTCCCTGTTGCTGTTGCGGCTTGCCTAATTCAGTCATCAGACACAATACACTTACTTCCTGGTAATTTTGGCACATTTTGATTTCACATTCATTATCATTTTTATTAGCTATAAAAGAACGGGTTTTTCACTTTCAAAAAAATTATGTGAAATATTTCGTAAGACTTTTTTTTATAATTATACACACTGTAGGTGTACTATGCAAGGGGTTTTGCCACCAGATTCCCTGGTGTACAAAATAATAATTTTGAAATTATAAGATTATATTCCTATAGAAAAGGAAAATTTTCTCTCTTCCATTGACTCTAACTTCTCAGGATCTACCAGGAAAAAGTAATTTATTAGACTTGTTTTTTTCCTGCTTAAGTGACAATCTCAGAACCATTTACTATGGGATGTACATTTTACTTCTAATAAAAAAAGATACTGTATGTGACCATCTGTTGTGGTTTTATTTTACTTAAAGTCATCTTTTTATATATGCAGCCTGCTCTGAAACAATGTTGAGATGGTTCAGTGTCCATGTTCCTGTAAACTGGGCATATGCCATGATACCTGTTGTGCTAGTGCATTCATATATTATTATTTCTGGGGAGCCGTTATATTCAAAGCATTATTTCATAGCTTTAATTTTATCAGGTTTCTACTTCCACCATCAACCAAAAAATTAATTGAGATCTATGAACAGCTGTAGTGATATACCCAGCAGGTCAGGAAGTAACTCTCATTTCCTCCATCACATCACTTTCTTCCAAGGCTCTCCCCAGTCTGTTAAATAACACTGATATTCTCTGTGATATTCCTTTAACTTCTAAAGTAGCTTTTTTTATTTTTATATAGATTCAAATTGTTTTCTTTAATTCTAAAGCTATAACTATAGTTGATTTTGCTTTTCACTATCCTCTCTCTCTCTCTCTCTCTCTCTCTCTCTCTCTCTCTCTCTCTCTCTCTCTCTCTCTCTCTCCTCTCTCTCTCTCTGGTGTTCTGTGTGTGATGTATGCACACCAAGTTGGGTACAAACACATTGAGACAAAAGAAGGACATGAGTGGCCTGTTCTATCACTCTCTGCATTGCATTCCTAAAACAAAGTCTCCTACTGAAGCTGGAGTGAGGTTGGGAGCTGCCAACAAGCTCTAAACATCCTCCCATCTCAGCTTCCACAGTATTGAGATTCTAGACCTATTTGTTGTCACAATGTATTGGTATAGCTGCAAGGATCTTGACTCACTTCCTTGTGTGTACTCAGTGATTTTGTTTACCCATGAGCAACCTCTCCAGGTCCAAACTGATCCTTTTTAATCACCTGAAAGTTGGTAGGTATTTCTATTTTTTCTCATGCTCTAAAATCTCATAAACTTGTCCAAGGGTAAAGCACAGTTCTCAGCCTGTTTTGCTAGGTGTATTCTGACATAAAGCTGACAAATGGTCTGTTCTTTCACTGTATCTTTTACTTGCTTATTAATTCACTTTTTAAAAAAAATTATGTGTCATATGTGCATATGCATGTGTATGCCCCAATGCAAATACTATCTAAATTAATCCTTCTGATTATGTAAAGTATTCATAGTCTTTATTTTTCTTTTCTTTTTGGTACTCATCAACCTTGTCTTTTTAAAATGTGTGTTATTTTTTATATAGAAAAAACTATATCTGTGGAAACTATTTTTGTTATCTTTCATGTAATTTATTTTGTATTAAGTATATTTGAACTTCTAGGGTAAGCCCAGATTAGTTGTGACTTATTATCCCTTTTACACGAAGTAATTATTGGGTTAATAATATTATATTTGTGATTTTGAATTGCTTTAATAATTAAAATTGGTCCATACATCTCTCTTTTGTTTTGTTTTGTTTTTTCTGTGTTAAAATAAGTTCATTCTTCTTCTTCAGTAACTGCAGGGGAGAGACACCTCTGTGTTTGCTAGTCATAAAAGATTTTCCCTCTGTTCTAAACATTGGAGTGAATCATTTTCTTCGAAAATTTGGTACAGTTCATCTGTTTAAATCATTTGTAGAGTAAGGATTGGGTTTTCAAAGATTTTTAGAGCTGGAGATCTTTTTAAAACGTCTTTTTATCCTGGAGCAATTATAGTGAACACTTGTATAGGAAAGTGTTCTTTTCTATTGGATTTCATGATGTTCTAGTTAATCTTCTTAAGCCTTTTTATCAATAGATTTTTTAAAATAAAAATTTAACTTTTGAGGATTTTAATTTTTAATTCTTCTTTCACATATTACATCCTGACTGCAGTTTCCCCTCCTTCTACTCTTCCCAGTCTCTCTCTGCACCTTGCACCTCCCCTCTTCCCAGATCAACTCTTCTGTTTTCCAGAAGAAGAAGGAGAAGAAGAAGGGGAGAAGGAAGAGGATGATGATGATGAGGAGGAGGAGGAGGAGGAGGAGTAGAACAATGAGGACAAGGAGGAGAGCAGGGGTATCCGCCTAACATACATAACAAGATTCAATCAGACTGGGCCCAAACACAACAGGGCATGACATCCAGGCAGTGTCAGGAGTGTGCTCATTCTGGTAGAAAGGAGGAGTGCTCAAATTGGATCAGTAATGGGTTGGCCACTCCCACAAGTTCTGTGGCACCATTTCCCCATTAGGTCTTAGAGTCAGGACATATTTAGATGGAAGGCATTGTGCCTGGGCTGATATCCCAGTACCACTGCAAGGAGACTTGTCTGGTTATAGAAGATAGCTAGTTCAGGCTCTATATCCACCATTACTTGGACAGCTCATTAGGATCACTCTTGTAGATTCCAGGGGGGTTCTACCTCATTACATATCTAAATAGCCCCTAAATTGCCCAATTCTAGTTGTCTCTCTCAGTACTCTCTCCTACTACCTCTCCCGTCATGCCACATGATGCCCCTTGTTCACATCCCCACCTGCCTCCAGTCCATCTGTAGAATCTATTCTGTTTTCCATTTCCAAATAGATCCATGAGTCCTTCCTTGAGCCATCCTTGTCTCTTAGCCTCCCTGGATCTACTTTTACTTATTAATCTCCAAGTATTGTGTTTAAGCTGTGATAAATAAGTTTTTGTTGTAGCCTAAACATTCTACTTTCCTTCCTGGGCTAGTCCTTAACCAATTTGTCACTAGAGAATGTCTTAGGAAGAGTCTGTGGGTTGGGCCATGTCCACTTACTTCTAGATGTACAATTTCTTTCAAATGTCTTTTTGTTTTTGATTTCTAGTATGTTATGATTATAGCAGATCTTTATAGCAGTATCAGTTTTTTTAAATCATTCATTTTTTTTATGGTCTATACCAAATGTTCTCTTCCTTATATGTGTAATTTTCTAAATGTTGTTTTCTGGTTCCAATACACTCACTAGATCAATCGAGAATCCAAGAATTCCAAATCAAGTCTGGTTTTATCAATGTTTGTCGTAATCTAGTCACTATAAGAAGCTGCTTAAAAAAATCTCCTAAGGCAATAATGACTTGCCAACTTCCCTTGCAGTTTTATTCATTCTGGTCGATCTGTCTGAAGTCATGTCATTATCTATACTGTCAAGTTTTAGGTGAATGATCATGAAACCATTATACTTATATGACTCACATCAACAATAATTAACATTTCTATTAATTAGGAAGAAGGAAGGAAGATTATGCCACTGATTATTATGCTGTAGGGAATCTCTGTGTCTAGGCAGATCAGTTACCTATCTGTATAGACATTCGAAATTCTAATTTGATATGAAAAATGACCAGTGATTCTATTCCTAAAACCCAGGGTGGTGCTCACTGCTCAGCCTTTGATCTGGGTCACTATAATGTTTAATAAACAGGCTGAGGGAGTTTTTATCATTATAGCATAAGGGACTCCTGTTAGTTGCTCAGCAGGTATTGCAGGTAATTAAAACTCTTCTTCAAGCTGAGAAGGCAATAACAAAAATGTTTGAGAGATTGTTGCAAACAGTCTGAGGTGAGATAATTGCTTCCTTAGAGAGTTACCATCTTTTATCTCAGACAAGATTTGGAATGATTTGTGATTAGAATTACTTATAATCGTTTGTTAATATTTTTGCAATATGTCTGAGAAAACTCTTGTTTTCCTTAAAATAAGTGGTACTCTACTAGAGGTAACAGATTAACCTTGCTACTGTGACTGTAAACTCTTTCATTATGTTAGGAATTTAGGTTTCTGATTTTAAGGTATGACATTGATGTGAATATGGTGTTGGAATATTCAAGGGAGTTTAAGAATTGTTGTAATAAGAGTTTAATTAAGGATATTAATTAAATTTACTTACACATCCTGTGAAGTTTGAATTAATTTTTTTTAAAATTGGGTAGAGTAAATTTATGAATACAGGTTAAGTGGTTTAAGCAACTAAACTAATTTTGTCAATTGGAAAGATTACTAGAGGTTATTCTTGTCCCCTGCACAGCTGCCACTTTCCTTGCGGTTGTATTCACAGGTATAATTGTCTTTCTGAACCTTCTTCTAGATTATGGAAGCCATGTGATCAAATCTAGCTAAGTTTATCAACTCCAGAGATTTCTTTATTTTCCTTCAGAACAAAAGGTTTCTTGAAGAAAGAGTAGCATAAAAACTGGCTTCCTAAAGATTGGAGTTTGAAATGGAGCATCAGGAAGAAATGAGTCCTGTTTCTTTCAGGCACTGAGACAGGCATTCTTTATCATCAGGGCATAATTTATCCTCTCCTGACTGATAACAGCTGTTCTTATCAGGAGGTAACAATGGGAGGGCAGACAGGGCCTGAGGATGCTGCTTTTGCTTAGCTTCTGAGAGGCAGGTAGAGATCAAAATTTCACTAAGAATGCAAACAAGAGGATTCTGGGCTTCAAAACTAAATGTTTGCCAAAACCTTTAAGGGAAATAGTTTAGGAGGCATATCGTATACATATGACAGTAGAATCTGTAAAAGAAAATGCTGTAAAAGTATTTACAGCAGGTAAATTATTATAAACTCAGTAAAACTCAGTCCTGAGATAAGATAAAATCAAGATAATTATTATTGCATACATGAGTGATTTTATATATTCCCAGTAGATCCCCAAGGCCTTTCAGGGTATCTGCCAAGGAAGAATTATTTTTCTTTGTAACTCATTGTCTTACAAGTATATAAGTTACAAACATTTCATTACGATAATGCTCAACTCTGCATTGCAATTAATTTTTAAGAAATTTTCATTTGTCGAGCATAAAGACTCTCTACAGTTATCTGAAAATGCAATTAAAATGCTCTTCATTTCTCAACTACATAGATGTATGGAGTCTGATTTCCTTTATGTGCCTTGACCAATGCAGTGGAGCATAACTGATTAACTTAGAAGCAGAATAAGAATCGGATGGGCTGTAGCCAACAATCACTTCAACTGCATCAGGCAATCCCTTCTACTACATTGCACTATAGTGTAGCAGAGGAAATTCTATAGCTTTCAGACGTAATGTCAATTGATTATGCAAAGTTAACTAATCTGAGTAATTTTGGACAGTGAGATATGGAACTAGTTTTCTATTTTATGGGTCAGGCTTCAGAGTTTCCCTTGTCTCCTCTTCATTTCTTTGTTAACCTGGATATCAATATGATGCCTGGAGCTCCCGAGTCCACTACATACTTTGTCCTTTACTGTTGACCTTGTAATAAAAACAACTAACTAAGTAAATAAAAAACAAATCTTATAAATTGTGATAGTGTTATTTTTCCCATTAAGATATCTTATTTAATTTCTTTATAGGCCATTTTTTGTTATCTTGTGTATATATGTTCCTGTGTATGTATGTGTATAGTGTGTGTCTGTGTAGATTAATGTGTATATGAGGATGTGAAAACATGTGTGTATATTTGTGTGGGTGTTGGTGCAGATGCATGTGTACATGAAGATGTGTATGCATGTACACATATATTAGAGGGTGAGTATGCATGTGTGAGTTTGTGTATGTGTTCATATAGATGCATGTTTATATGAGGGTGTATTTATGCACACATGCATGTATATGGAGCCTATAGATCTTGAATTTCATTCCTTGGGTACCATCCACCGTATATTTCTGAGATAGGCTTTCTCACTCATCTGTTGCTCACTGATTCAGCTCTATTGGCATCCCTGCAAGCTCAAGAGATCTTCCTGACAGTGCTTTCCTACTGGTAGCATTACACAAGGGCACTATCATGTTTATCCTTTTCATATGGGTTCTGGAGATCAAACAGAGGCCCATAAGCTTGCATGCAAAGGACTTTACCAACTAAGCTTCCTCTCCAGCCCCATTTATATCAATTTTATACTAAAACATAATTAAGCTATTGCAGACCACACATGTGAACTCATCAATTTTTAGCCTTTGCTGTAAATATTCCAAAACATTATCAATGGTACTAACAGAAAAATAGTAGCATTTCATGGTCTGTATATATAGGGTAGTTCTTATGAAAAAACAGTTCAATTTCCCAATACTTACGAGTTCTTCATGTTTTCCATTTGCTGCTCAGGTAGGAAGCCAAAAGTGTTTCCTCATCCTTCAAAACTCTTTAAATAAGATTGTATTTATTTATTTATTGCCAACAAAACATAAGATATTTATATCTAACCGTTTTTTCTACAAAATAATATACAATAAGACAAAACCACCCCATATTAAGGCTAGATAAGTCAATCCAACAGGAGGAAATGAGCCCCAAGAACAGGAAGAACAGAGACCCATTGTCAACTCACTCAGGGGTCTCAATAAAACAAACAAACAAACAAACCTAAGCTTAAACCTGTAATATATATACACAAAGGACCTGGTACAGACCTGTGTAGGCTCTGTGCTTGATGCTTAAGTCTCTGTGAGTTTGTATGTACCTTGCTTAGTTGATTCAGAGGACCTTGTTCTCCATCCTCTCTGGCTCATACATTCTTTTCTTTTCCTTTAACACGGGGACTCCTGAACTCGAAAGGGAGGGATTTGATGGAGACATTCTATTTAGAATCTCTTTCCATATACTGTCTGGCTGTGGTCTCTCCATCTGTTCCCATCTGCTACCAGAGGAGGTTTCTCTGATGATAACTGAATAAGGCACTGCTCTGTGAGGATAGAATAATACCTACTCTAAGGAGTCATTTTATTGAAACTTGCTTTTAGATTATTCATGTTTGCTTTTACCTTAGGTCTCTTGACTATCTAGTCTTGGTTCTTGGTTAACTAAGTAGTGTTGGGCATGGATTCCATTTCATGGAGCAGGCCTTAGGCTATCAGACACCTGTTGGCTACTCCTACAAATTCTGTTCCACTCTAACCCTAGCAAGCAGAACAGGTTGTAGGTCAAACGCTTTGTGGCTAGGTTGGTGGGTTTACATTTCTCTTTTGGTAGCCTGAAGAAAACCTTCTCATACCAAAGACATTAAAATGTAGAAGTAAAGGCTACATATAGGCACCTCCATATTCAATGTGTTGTGTATGTGTTCTTCTCAGTAATGTGAACTATTAGAGACAGAAACCTATTGTCTTAGCAACACTCTGGGTTGTTTGAGGATTTCTATGGGACCCCGTTGGTCAATTAATCAACTGAATGAAACCCAATGTCCCTACTGGAAGCCTTGTTTGGTGATAAGATATGTCCAGTTGAGACACTTTATGTCCAGTGATTGGGTGAATTCATTAGGATAACCTTCATATATTTTAGGAAATGATCACTGCACTAGATTTTCATATGATCCCTCAAATGTCCCTTACTTCTAGATGTCTTTCCTTACATTCTCTCTCTCAACCTATCTCCCCTCCTTCTCCACACCTGCTTCTCCTGTTCGCATCCCCACTCACCCTCAACCCACCCTTAAAATCTATTGTAGTTCCCTCTCCCAGGGAGATCTATGTGTCTTCATCGATCAATGGTTTTCAACCTTCCTAATGCTGTGACCCTTTAATATAGTTCCTCATGTTGTGGTGACTCCCAGCCATAAAATTATTTTTGTTGCCATTTCACAACTGTAATTTTGCAACTCTTATGAATCATAACACAAATATGTGTGTTTTCCTATCATCTTAGGTGATCCCTGTGAAAGAGTCATTTGACCCTCCTAAAGAGGTTATGTCCCACAGGTCCAGAATTACTGCCCTAGATTCTTCCTCTATAACTTATTTCTCTGAGTCTACAAACTATAGGATGGTGTCTTAGGCTTTTATTTCTGTGAAGAGACACCATGACTAAGCCAACTCTTATAAAGGAAAACATTTAACTGGGGCTGGATTACAGTTTGAGAAGTTTAGTGCATTATAATCATAGTGGGAAGCATGGCAGTATTGAGGCAGACATAGTGCTGGAGAAGGAGCTGAGAGTTCTACATCTTGATTTGCAGGCAGCAAGGAAGAGAGTATCTACCACACTGGGTGGAGCTTGAGCATAGAAGACTTCAAAGCTTGCACCCACAGTGACACACTTTCTCCAAGGCCACACTTACTCAAACAAGGCTACACTTCTTAATAGTGCCACTCCCACGGACCAAGAATTCAAACACAGGAATCTATGTGGGCCATATCTACTCAAACCACCACAGTTGGTAATCATCATTACTTAACGGCTAATATTCACATGTAAGTGCATATATACCATATATATCTTTCTGGGTCTGGGTATCTCACTCAGAATGACTTTTTTTATAGTTCCATTCATTTGCCTGAAACTTTCATGGTGTTATATGTTCTTAATGGCTGAGTAATACACCATTGTGTAAATGTACTACAATTTCTTTATCTACTCTTTTCTTGAGGGACATCTAGGTTGTTTCCACTTTCTTGCTATTATGAATTAAGCAGCAATAAAAATGGTTGATCAAATGTCCATGTAATGGGGTGAGGTTATTTTGGGTATATGCCCAAGAGTGCTATAGCTGGATCTTGAGATAGATCAATTCCCAACTTTCTGAGAAACTGTCATATTGATTTTCATAGTGGCTGTACAAGTTCGCATTCCCACTATTAATGGATGAGTGTTTTCCTTATCTCACATCCTCACCAGTGTGAGCTGTCACTTGTGTTACTGATCTTAGTTATTCTGAAATGTGTAGAATGAAATCTCAAAGCAGTTTTGATTTGCATTGCCAAAAAGTTCTTCTGTTCCAAAAAGTCCAAAACTATTCTCAACTTCCTCTTGTATCATGTTCAGTGTAGCTGGTTTCATGTTGTGGTCTTTGGTCCATTTGGACTTAAGTTTTGGACAGAGTTATAAGTATTGATCAATTTGCATTCTTCAACATGAAGCCATCTAGTTTGAACAACATTATTTGTTGAAGATGACTTCCTTATTCCGTTCATATTTCTGGTTTCTTTATTAAAGATTAGGTGTCCATAGGTGTGTGGATTTATGTCTTGGTCTTCAATTCTATTCAGTTGATCCAAGTGTCTGTTTTCATGCCATATGACTTTCTATTATCATCTTTACTATTAAGCTATATGTGGTTTTTATTACTATGGCTTTGTGGTTCAACTTAAAATCTGGAATGCTTAAGAACTTTCAGCAGTCCTTTTATTGTTCAGAATTATTTTAGGAATCTTGGGTTGTTGTTTTTGTTTGTTTGTTGTTTGTTGTTGTTTTTTGTTGTTATGTGAAGTTGATAAATTTTCTTTCACTATAAAAAATTGTATTGATCTTTGATAGGGTATTGCATTAAATCTATAAATTGTTTTTAGTAGGATGGCTATTTTTACTGTTATTCATACAGATCCAGGAGCATAAGAGATCTTTCTATCTTCTGATATCTTCTTCAATTTCTTTCTTCAAAGACTTGAAATCTTTACCATACAAGTCTTTCACTTGCTTAGTTAGAGTTGCCTCAAATATTTTATATTATTTGAACCTATTGTAAAGGTGTTATTTCCCTGATTTCTTTCTCATTCTATTTGTCATTTTGTGTATAGGAGGGCTAGTGATTTTATTTTTTTGAGTTAAGTTTGTATCCACCTACTTTGCTAAATGTGTTTATCAGTGTAGGATTCCCTTGGTGGAATTTATAGGGCTACTTAAATATGCTATCAAATCATTTGCAAATAAAGGGTACTTTGACTCTTTCCTTTATAATTTGCATCCCCTTGGTCTTCTTCAGTTGTCTTACTGTTTCAGATAAGACTTTGAGTACTATATTGAATAGACATGGGGAGAGTAGACACCTTTGTCTTGTCCCTGATTTTAGTGGAATTGATTTGACTTTCTCTTCATTTAAGTTAATGTTGGTTATAGACTTACTGTAAATTGTATTTATTAAGTTTATGCATGTCCCTTATAGCTCTAATATCTCCAGAACTTTCATCACAAAAGGATATTAGATTTTTGCTAAAGGTCTTTTGTTTATCTACTGAGATCATCATATGAGTTTTTCTTTCAGCTTGTTTATATAGCAGATTACCATTTACGGATATTTGTATATTGATTCATTCCTGAGTTGCTAGGATAAAGCCTACTTGGTCATGGCACATGACATTTTCACTGTGTTCTTGAATTCAGTTTACAAGCATTTTATTGGCTTTTTTTTGCATCTATGTTCATAAGAGAAATTGGTCTATAATTCTTTTTCGTTGAGTGGTGTGTGTGTGTGTGTGTGTTTTGGATGTTAGGGCAACTTTAGCCTCCTTCTGTTTCTATTTGTGAAATAATTTGAGAAGTATTGGCAACTCCACTTTGGAAGTTTGAAAGAATTTTGTGCTAAAACTGTCTGTCCCTGAGATTGGGGGGGGGGGTTGGTAATGGCTACTTCCAATTTACTAAGCCTTATAGATCTATTTATTTCATTATCTGGTCTTGTTTTAATTTTGGATAGTGGTATCTATCAAGAAAATTATCTTTTAACATATAATCTTCTTTTAGAATTTTTAATTTAGTGGCTACAGGTTTTTAAAGTATGACTTTATGATTCTCTGGATTTCCTTGGTGTCTGTTGTTTTGTCTCTCTTTTTGTTTCTGATTTTGTTAATTTGGATATTGTCTCCCCACATTTTAAATAGTTTGCAAAAGATTTGTCTATCACATTGATTTCCATAAAGTACAAACTCTTTGTTTCATTAATTCTTTGTATTGTTATCTTTGTTTCTGTTTTTCTTGATTTCAACCCTGTGGTTATTTGCAGTCTCCTCTTTTGGGGTGTTATTACTTATTGTTTTAGAGATTTCAGATGTGATGTTCAGTTGCTAGTATGAGATTTTTTCGGTTTGTTTCTGTAGGCACTATGTGCTAGGAACTTGCCTCTTAGAACTACTTCTATTGTGTCCTGTAAGTTTACGTATGCTGTGTGTTCATCTTCATTCAATTATAAAATGTCTTTGATGTCTTCATTTATCTCTTGCCTCATTTTTCATTCAGTAGATAGTTGATCAGTTCCTATGAGTTTGTAAGATTTCTGATGCTTCTGTTGTTGTTGATATACAGCTTTAATCCATGGTGGTCTGATAGGATACAGAGATTTGTTTCAATTTTCTTGTACCCGTTAAGACATGCTTTGTGTCCAAATATGTGGTCAATTTTGGAGAAAGTTTCATGAGGTGCAGAGAAGAACATATAATCTTATGTGTTTGGGTAAACTGTTCTACAAATATCTGTTCTATTTGTTTATAATGTCAACTCCAGCATTCTCTGTTTAATTTTATCTTGATGCCCTGTATTGGGAAGAGCTGGGTATAGAAGTCTCCCATGATCAATATGGAAGGGTCAATATGTGATTTAAGCTGTAATAGTGTTTTTTTTTTTACAAACGTGGGTGCACTTGTTTTTTGGGCAGTGATGTTAAGAATTAAATTGTCATCATGGTGATTCTTTTAAGTATCCTTCCATATCTCTTTTGTGAGTTCTAATTTGAAATCTATTTCATTAGATATTAAAATAATACTATACCAGCTTGCTTCATGGAATATATTTTTCTAACCCTCTACCATGAAGTAATAACTATTCTTGATGTTGAGTGTATGAAGCAGAAGGATAAATCCTGTTTTGACATTCATTCTGTTAGTCTTTCTTTTTACTGTAGAAGCAAAACCATTGATGTTGAGAGGTGTCAATTACCAGTGAGTGTGAATTCCTGTTATTTTCTTGTTGTTGTTGGTCATAGTGGTAGTTTTGTGTGTATGTGTTTGTGTGTGTGTGTGTGTGCTTCCCTTCTTTGTATTTTGCTGGTCTGAAATTATTTATTCCCTGTGTTTTCATGCATGTAGTTGACCTCTTTAGGTTGTAGCTCTTCTTCTAGCTTGATCTGTAGGGTTACATTTGTAGTTAGATATTGTTCATGTGTGTGTGTGCATGTGAGTGCAATGTCCATCGAAGCCAGAAGCCAGTAGCAGATCCTGTGGAACTGGAATAGACAAGCAGTTGTGAGCACCTGATGTGATTTCTGGGAACTGAACTCTGGACTTGAAGAACAGTAAGCACACTTAATCACTGTGCCATCTCCTCAACCTTTCATGACTGATGAGTAAATCACGATCTTCTCAGTGACAGGGAAGTCAGGCAGACAGGAGATATTTACACAAGAAAGTCATTGTCAGGTCCGAATATAACAGAATGTTGATTCTGGCAGGAAACCCAAACTAATGCTAATAAGGTTCCAGCATTTCTAACTTTCCAATAAAGTAAGAAACAAAACATAACAAAAGATAATACTTGGAAGTAGGATCTTGAAAAACAAAGGCAAACCAATAATGATGTCTAGTCAATGATCCACATACAGAAGTGTTGATAGAACCCACCTCACTATCTTCTTTTTCAGACCTGAATCCTTCAAAATAGACCTGAAGCTTGGTGTATCATTTCTAGTTTTCTGATATGAGTAGCACTAAGCTGATCAAACTCTGTCACCTCAAATGGTGTGAAAGACACTTTCACACCAAGATCTATCTGTGATCAGATCTTCTGTGCCCTGGTCATCAGTTACTACAAGTTTAGTACCCCGGGCCTCTCTATTCACTTCCCAACATACAGTGATTTTTTTTTTAACTTTGAACTAGGTTATAAACACAACTTTTTACCTGTGTTATATTTTGCTTAGCATTTGAATTACCTGGAAGAGCAAACCATTCATGTCAGCTTAGTTAATCGCTTTGCTAAAAGTTCAAAATCTCAGAATATATTTTTCTAGATCAATATGTGCTCCCTTGTAACAGGAATTCAATCATCTATTTTTGAAATAGATCAATAGTTCTTAAGATGAAGAATGTTAGCTATGTACAATGACTAATTTCCATATTTTTTCTGTATGCTAACAATGGTGATTAAAATGTATAGATGAATGAGAATCTGAGTTTAGACTGGGTCAGGGAAACACTGTGTTATTTGTCTTCATTTTAACACTCTTCCTATGATTCTTCTATTTTTTTATTATTAATCATTTTATTTGCTAACATTTCAAATGATATCCCCATTCCTGGTTTCCCCTCCATAACTTCCAATCTTAGCCCTGTCTCTCCCCTCACCTTTGCCTCTTTGAGGGTGCTCCTCTATCCACTCATTCATTCCTGCCTCACTGCTCTAGGATCCCCCTATGCTGAAGTATCGAGCCTCCATAGGACAAAGGGCCTCCCCTCCCCCGATACCAGATAAGGCCATCCTCTGCTACATGTATATCTGGAGCCATCAGTCCCTCAATGTATATTCTTTGGTTTGTGGTTTAGTCCATGGGAACTCTGGGGCTTCTGGTTAAACACCAAAACCCCAACACTGTTGCTGATATCAAGCAGCACTTGCTGACAGGAGCCTGGTATGGCTGTTCCCTGATAGGTTCTGCAGCACCTGACTAAAACAGATGCAAATGAACTATCAGACTGATCCCAGTGACCCCAATGGACAAGCCTGGAGAAGGACTAAAGGAGCTGAAGGGGAGCGCAATCCCATAGGAAGAACAATATCAACTCTGATCGTTCTTAAGCACCCAATTTCAGAATTATTTGCTAAGCATAGTATAACTAGTTCAACATTTTTATGTTTAGACTTACAAAGCAACTTTTTGGCATATGCATGTGTATGATATGCCTGTGTGTATATGCATGCTTGTGTGTGTGCCAATGTTATGGGTGATTTGCAGGGGCGGGGCAGTGTGGCTAGCTAACTGGATATTGACTGACTTTCTCAGTGGCTCTCCATTTTATTTATTAAGACTGTTTATTGAGCCAGGGTTCCTCACTGAAAACAGAGAATGCCAATTTCAGCTACACTAGCTGCCCAGCCTGCTCCATGAATCATTTGTATCTGCCCCATGAGTGCTGGGATTATAGGTGGGATTACTCTACCTGCTCGGCCTTTATACAGTTTCTAGGTACACAAACCCCTGTCCTCATGCTTGCCAAATGAGAACATTATTATCCACTGTGTCTTCTCTCTAGCTCTGAATTCCAAATTCTACATATTTTGTCTTTACACTGATTCAATCCTTATTTGTAAATACCCTTACCTAAATTTCTTAAGAATAGATTATAGAAAAGTTAATTTCTGTTCAAAGAATGTGCCTGGTTTAAAATGAAAAGGTATGCTTTCAATTCTCAATCTATTGTTTTTTAAACAATAGAAACCCTTAAGAAGTATACATTTGTGTGAGCATTTTAGAATAGTTCATATAATACCTTTTTGTATTTTATTTAACACAGGATGCTTCATCATTGTTTAACACTATTGGTGATTTTCTCTTTAAAAATAGGATTTGATTATCTGGCATATTTTAAATATTACATGCAGATTTTTTCTTTGAGTCATTCCTGTTTTAACAATGGAGTGTTAATCTTTAATTTTCATATGATCCTTTTAAATAAAAGACTCAGAACCATTTGTTCATCGTGTGTAGAAAACACACTCATGTGCATTAGCTACACATCACAGGGGAAAACGAGCCCTGTGTGGGGGATGATAGGTGTCATCTACGTACCAACCACAGGAACAGATATTTCAACAGGTTTAGTATCTATCTCTTGCATGAGACAATGAGACAGAACCATCACATGTTACATGAAGCAATCCTACTTATTACTTAAAGAAAAGGGCAGTAGGAGTCTGAATCAATTAAAAAACAAAACAAAGCAAAAAACCAAAATAATAAAACCAGTCTATCATGGCTCAGAAAGCTATCAGGGCTGATAGAATCTCTTTTACTCAAGTCCTACTTGTAATGCAGCCGAGGAGCCAAAGAAAACACTGTGTCCAGTTTTAATCAACAGAGGCAAATAGATTTCTGGGTTCGAGCACTTAGGGCCTAAAAGATACCTTGGTGGCTAAAGGCACTTGTCACAAAACTTGATGACTCTGTTTTGATTCCTGACATCTCATGGTGGAAACAAAGAGTCAACCACTGAAGTTGTTCTCTGACTTCTATGTGCCAGGGAATGACCATCCTCTCTCAGTAAAACATCAACAAAATAAATGAATAAAACATAGAAAGAGTAACAACAAAAAGAAAAGCATTGTAGCACCTTTTGTTCTACAAAGCTTGGCCTGCTCACTCAGTCCATCCTTTTCTCAGAATGTTTCCATGCTGGAACACTCTGTATTTATTTGTTATTTATTTGTTTCTTTGTCTTGGTTGTGCTGGGCATGGAACTCATGGTCTCAGCCATATTAGGCAAGCTTTGTACGACTTTACTGTAGCCCTTGCCCTCTTCAGCATTCCTGCATTCGTTTCTGAGGCTTGTAAGTGCGGAAGTGTTGACCTGGACCAACCAAAGACCACCAAGGGAGCTGTGTAAAAGTATGGTTTTACAAAAATACCCTCATTTACCTAGTTCTCTATTTGTTCACTCTATTTCAAGCTGCAGTCATCATTTGTGTAGAATTAATTATTAGTGGCATTTTGTTTTGTGTATTTAGAAAGATTTCTGAATTTGAAAACTATATATTCATCCGTGTTTTAGTTTAACACATTTTCTATTCCTCTTTCGATCAACCATTAATTTTGCAACTCACAGTCAGCTTTATTCTTATTGTCTGTGTTAAGAAAGTAGGGGAGTGTTGTTCGGTTTCCTGTGCTGAGCCAGAAGGCCTATGTAATTGCAAATATAATCCAAAATGTTGGTATTGGGTTGACATTTTGAAGCTATCAAATGAAAGTATATTCCTCCAACTTTGTTGTGCTTGTTATTGCACTCCGACAAAGCTTTGAGATTGTTCCAGCTCTGTAACTTGCTATGATCAAGGTAAATTTCATCAGGTATTTTTAAAAAATACCTTTCAATTACAAGTACAGGTGACTTTAGATTTGTTGGGACAATTTTCTACATGTAATAATTGATGAGAATGCTAGAGAGTAGATGTTCAACTACACGAAGATAAAAGAGGTTTAACATTATAAAGTCTTCCCTCTGGTGGACATGGCATCCCCTCCTGATTGACTCCTTTATTGTTACTCTTCTTTTTTCGTTGTTTCTTCTTTTGCCTTTTGTAATCATGCCTTTACCTTCATTTCAAATAAAGCATCTATGTCCTCTTAATTGAGATTATTTTACATTACACCAATAACTCAAAACAAACTCTCATGTGCACCATAAGTGGAATGGTTCTGAAATCCTCATTGAAATATGCCTGAAGTAATAGGAAATAAAAGTATGTCTAGTAGCAACAAAAACTGACAGCCCAGTCTCAAAATCTGATATGAATTGTTGCCAATTACGAGGCAGAGGGAACAGTAATAAGGAAATACCCATAGAGGGTCAGCAGAAGACAGTCTCTGACTTTGAGTTCAGAGAAATATCTTTGTGTTGCAGGAGGATGGGCAGAGCTGATGATGGGAACACTTGAAGTTCTGCAGTCCTGATGCTTTCTGCTTGCTTTGAGGCTAGGCACTCACACTCTCATCTTCTTCATACATTTTAGGCAATTATGGTACTGTCCTTTCTTCTCTGACTCCTTGCTCTTCAATTGTTCCACTTACAAGTCATCTAGATTGTTGAGTAGAGCAGGAACCATCCCCATTTCTCTGTGCGTAAGTGTATGCTCAGGTGTATGAGTGCATGTTTTGGTGTTGTGAGAGGATCTTGCTATGGTATCACTTGAGGGTACTATCAATGTATAAAACTACCTGTATAGGTACTGAGAAGGAGCCACTTTAGTAGAGCATGAAAGTGAAGTATTCTTTTCTATGCAAATATTTTAAGCTGCTCTGTGATAGTGTTTGGGGAATAATAAAGAGCTCTAATCCACCATTTAAAAAATAGAATAATTCAAGGCACTGAAGTCTAAAATCTGAACCTTTTATAAATAGACTATGTTGATTTACTAGAACAATCAACAGCTGAATATTTTCCTTCCAGATTATATATCATACTGCATTTTTCCTTTCCAAATTCAATACAAAAGCATAAGCAAAAAGTTAAGGAGTCACAGGTGGAGATAATGGGACCATGGCTTGAGAAATTTGTAGAGTTCAAGGAAAGCAGCACCTTGTGTAGTTATACGTTTGGGACTACTTTATTGGGTTTTTACATCTACCATCTTTCGATACTCCAATCTCTTCCAAGCCCCTAACACTATGTAGATAACAAAGACAACACTATGTAGATAACAAAGATAACACTACGTAGATAACAAAGGGTAGAGAGGAAATGGGACATAGATATCTTTAGACCACTTCCTGCTGATTAGCAGCATTGAGCTCCTGGCGGTAAGCATTATCTTTGTCATCAGGGTATTCCTAAACAGCAACCAGTGACAGCAATCTAGTTTCCAACAACTCAACAGCTCAGCAATCCAGCAATAGCAAAAAATCAGCCAATGCAACAGCAGAAACAAGCAGCAGTAGGGACAACAGCACAAACTACCAGATACCCTTGGGGCTGTCATGTTTATACCTTCTCAAGGGGCTCCAGAATTCCAAACATAAGCTATCTGCATCTGGCAAAAATCATATCCCTCCTAGAGCAGGAGAGAAATTCTAGGTACTGGCTGAGGACAATCTGAAGCATCCCCATATCTCACAGTTGGGATTAAAATGAAACCATAATCACATAAGATAACTGAGGTTTTAAAGAAACTAAAATTCCTACTACATTCCAAAAAATGGCTTTTTACTCTAACATCAATTGATTGTATACAAATAAGAACAACTATGAGAAATATCAGGTAGGAACTGTGTCTAGCTCAATTGTATTTGGCAAATTTGGAGAAAGTACTAAATCACTTTTCATAACTTGCATTTAGCAATCCAAAAACAACTTTTTAGACCCTAAACAGTTCCTTAGATTTTAAATAACTTAAAGTTTTATGCATTTAATCTTTAATAAGGAAAGCTTTAAGACTATAACTACTTAGTCTTCAATGCAATCAGAGACCTGATAAATATCCTGAGTATCTAAGTAAACAGGAAGTACAAAGCAAGCAGCTTCGAAAACTGTAGAAATGACAGAGACTGCTAGCTACCTGGCCAGTTACCTAAGGTTCCTCTGTATCAGAGAGGACTCCAATCTTTGGCCATCAGTCTCAGAATATCTGACATATTTATTTGTGAAGTAGGAATTTTGAAAGTAACCTACTTTGTTTCAGCAAAGTTAGTCAATTGACTTTCTACTTGTATCATGATGGGGTGTTGGATTTTTGTCGAAGACCTTTCTGTGTGCAATGAGATGACCATGTGGTTTTTGTCTTTCAGTTTGTTTATATGGTGGATTAAACATTTACTTAAGTATGTTGAACTCTCTTGGCATCTTACTTGATCATGATAGATGGTCTTTTTGCTGGGTTCTTGGATTTGGTTCCTAAGTATATACTGAGTACTTTTTCATCTATGTTCATAAAAGAACATTCATAAGGGTTCATTGCTCTGTCATTATCTTTCTTTGTTGGTTTTTTTTTGTGGTTTGGGTACCAGGATAACTATGGTCTCATAAATTCAATTTGACAGTGTTCCTTCTGTTTGTATTTTATGGAATAATTTGAAGTATATTAGGATGAATTCCTGATAAATTCTCCAAATAATAGGGAGACCTAGTCCCAACTGGACATCTCTTATCACCAACTGAAGCTTCCAAAACTACAAGTGGGTTATATCTAATTGTGCTGTTGACCAAAGAGGTCCCTTAAAAAATTTCCCCAAACAACTCTTACTGTTGTCAAAGTAATAAGTTGCTTTCCACAAATTGACAGCCAAGTCCCACAAAACTCATTTAACATGGAGGGGGTCAAGCTGGTGTCTTCATAGAACTTCACTCTTATGTTCTAGTGTCTTTTGTAAGGGAAAGTATTCTGCATGTTATCAAAGAAGAACAAAAACACCAACCTAGTTACAAGTCCTTTAAGCTACAATACTGTCCTGCCTACAAAACATGCTAAGGTAATGGTGGCAGAAAGCTTGTGGGAATCACCAATCGATGTTTGAGTCAACTTAAGGCCCACTCCACAAGAAGTAAACTATAACCAATACTTCTTGTGTGACCAAGAAACAGATTAAATATCTCAAAGACCTAGAGGAAAAAAAAACACAACTGGTCTAAAATAGAGAGTGAGAGAAAAAAGAAAAAAAGCAGGTATAAAACGATTCTTAATGATACTGTGCTATACTCATAGACCAATGCCTTGTTCAGTCATCATCAGAGAAGATTCTTCCTGAAGCAAACGGGAACAAATACAGATACTCACAGCAAGACATTTTATACACACATACACACACACACACACACACACACACACACACACACACAC
>NW_021604591.1:5476357-5493689 GCF_004785775.1 Grammomys surdaster
GAGGAGAGGAGAGGAGAGGAGAGGAGAGGAGAGGAGAGGAGAGGAGAGGAGAGGAGAGGAGAGGAGAGGAGAGGAAAAGAGATTGGAACACAAAACTTTAAATGGTGTATCTTCATGAACATCAAATTCCTCTCCTCGGGGCTCAAGAAACCCCAGGGAAGAAGAGGCAGAAAATGGGAAAGAAGGTGTTAGAGCCAGAAGGTATTGAAGACACCAGGACAACAACTCTTCCTAAATCAACAGAGCAAAGCTCATATGAACTCACAGGGACTGAAGCAGCAAGTATATTACCTATATGGGTCTGCTCCTTGTCCTGCGTGTATATTAAAGTTTTCAGTTTAGTATTTTAGTGGGACTCTGGAGTATCTGAATGAGCGTCTCTCTTAGGCTTTTTTTCTTCTGTTGGTTTGCCTTGTCCAAATTTGATGTGATGATTTTTGTTTTATCTTACTATATATTATATTATTGTTTTTGTTGTTATGTTTTAGAAGGTCATTATTTTCTAATGAGAGATAAAAAGGAATGGATCCAGATGTGAGGGAAGGTGATGAGGAATTGGGTGGAGTAGAGAGGAGGACACTGTAATCAGGATACATTGTATGTAAAAGGAATGTATTTCAATAAAAGTGGGAAAAGTAATCACAATATCTTCTTAGTGGATTTTCCTTTGATGAGTAAAGAGTATCCTTCTCTATTAGTTTTGGTTTGAAGTGTATATATATTTAAATATTAAATGGCTACCCTAGCTTGCTTCTTAGTTCCTTTGCTTTGAATATTTTTCCATCTTTTTACCCCAAGGTTATATCTATCATTGGTATCTTTGTTGTTGTTGTAGTGGTGATGGTGTTGTGTTTGTGTGAGTGTGTGTGTGTGTCTCCTTTTCATTGGCTTGTCTGGGATTATTTATTCTTTGTGCTTTATTGGGTGTTGTTAACCTCTTTAGGTTCATATTTTCTTTCTAATGCTTTTTGATTTTTAGATTGCTATAGCTTGATTTTGTTTTATCGAAGTGTGTCTTATTTTCTCCATCTATTGTGATTGAAAATTTGGCTGCATATAGTAATCTTGGCTGGAATCTGTAGTCTCTTAGAGCCTGCAGCACATCTGTACATGTCCTTTCGGCTTTTAGAGACTTCACTGAGAAGTCAGATGTAATTCTAATAGATCTGCCTGTCTCTGTTATTTGGTCTTTTCTCCTTGTAGCTTTTAAAATCCTCTCTTTGTTCTGTATGTGTAGTGTTTTGATTGTGCCAAGGGGATTTTCTTTTCTGGCCCAGTCTATTTGGTGTTCTATATGTTTCTTTATAGACATCTCCTTCTTTGGCTTAGGGAAAATTTTCTCTGTGGTGTGGTTAAAAATGTTTCCTGCTCCTTTGATCTTTGCTTCCTTTCCTTCCTCTATCCCTATTACTCATAGATTTTTGTCTTTTCATGATGCCCTGGATTTTCTGAAATTTTTGTTCCAGGGGTGTTCCCAGGTAGTGCCTGCTGGTATTGGAGGCTAGTGTCATGAAATTAGAAGGAGAAAAGAATGTTGGAGGAGAAGATCTAGGTGATCCACTGGAGATGGGGGTCAGAGAGGAAGGGAAGATTGCAGCTGGTATTGTACTACAAAGCTGGGTATAAGATTGACATATTGGGTTTAGAGGAACTGAGGGAGGGGTAATGATCCTCAATTAGCATATCTTCTTCCCAGGCTGAAGTCTACTATTTATATTTCAACAAATTTGAAGTACTTGTGAAATTAAGTTTAAAAATGAAGTAGAGGATAAACTTTCCCTACATTCAATGAATCTCCTGAGACTATTTTCTTTTAATAGTGATTGCTAACGTAAACCTTATAAGACTCTTACATTTTTCATCAAAACTGCCAAGAAAGTCCTTAAGTGTCTTTTCATGGTTTGTTTAAACATGCAGAGTCAGATTATTCATTGATAATATCTCAGCACATTGATTTCAACAAGAAATGAAATCAGTTCTTTCTTTTCTTAGACCTACCTGCTGTCACTATTTAGCTTGGGGACGTTCAGTATTCCATCCCTCACATGCCAAATAATTCCTTCCGCTGCCTTCCAGGGAAACTTATTTTATCTTAATGACAGTAATTTCTTAATTTATTCTTGACTAAAAGTCATACAACAAAATGAAAAGGGAGTTTCCAATGTAGTTGGCTCTATGTCCTTTTTCATTATCCAGATTAAACTAATGCTGGTAAGTGATCTGTAATTATGGGGCATCATACACACATTGTTGATCCTGATAGGATTATTCTCATCCATGATGGCCTTCATTAGACAGGCACCAGTGCCTGTTAACATATCCTTGCTACTATGTCCCAAGGCCTATAAGCCTCTTGGTATTTTGGAGCTTAGATTTAGGCTGTGCTTCTCATGAAGTCTCTCAACTTTTCTTGAAGGAAAAATTGAAGATGATAAATGTGATATATATTTTACCAAAAGTCAAAGAGTCACACTGGTCTCACTGATATATCTCAATCCAGGAAAAAAATAACGACTTAAGAAACATAATGGGGAGGAAGGGAGGGACCTGGGTAGGAAAGGAGACAGGGAAGGGAAGAGGGAGACATGATCAGGGATTGGGTGGGGGGAACAAGATTGAAGCCCTGTGGGCTAGCAGAAAGCATGGAAACAGGCAAATTCTGGAGGTAGGATGTAGGGGGACCCTCTAGAATGTACCAGAGACCTGGGAGGTGAGAGACTGTCAGGACTCAAAGGGAAGGAACCTTAGATGAAATGTCCTATAGTGAGGAGAGGGAACTTGTAGCGTCTACTTCCAGTAGAGGGATGAGCTTGCCATCCCAGTCAAAAACTATGACCCATAATTGTTCCTATATGAATGAACTGCAGGGACAAAAATAGACTGAGAAAAAGGAGGTCCAGTGACAGGCCCAAATTTGGATTCAGCTCAAGGGGAGACTCCAAGCCCTGTCACTATTATTGATGCTACGGTGTGCTCACAAAAAGGGGACTGTCATGACTTCCCCCAAAAGACCCAATAAGCAGCTGTAAGAGTCAGATGCAGATATTTGCACCCAATCAATGGACAGAAGCTGCTGAGCCCTATGGCTGAATTAGGAGAAAGCTAGAAGAACCTGAAGATGAGGACAGCCTCATCAAAAGACCAGCAGTCTCAACTAACCTGTACCTTCAAGATCTCTCAGACACTGACCCATCAACCAGGCAGCATACACCAGCTGATATGAGGCACCAAACACATATACAGCAGAGGACTGCCTGGTCTGGGTTCAGTCAGAGAAGATGCACCAAACCGTCAAGAGACTGGAGTCTCCAGGAAGTTTAGAGGTCTGGTGGAGTGGGTGTGTGTCGGGGGGATGAGGACATCCTTGTGAAGATAGGGGGAGGAGGTATGTGATGGGGAACAGTCAGAATGAACTGGGAGGGAAATAAATTTGGAGTGTAAAAAATGATTAAATAAAATTAAAAAAATAAAATAATACAGTAACAATTTATTTAATGAGAAAAAAAAAAGGTGGACATGGTGACATGCATTGTAATACTATCACTAGTGAGGTTGGCACAGGGGAATCTCTGAGGCTTACTGACCATCCAGTCTAGACCACTCTATGAGACACAAGTTGCAGTGAAAGATCCTGCCTCAAATTAAAAAAAAAAAATGATGGAAAATGAAAAATGTCAGTGCCATCCTGTATCGTCTGTAAACACACACACAGACACACACACATGCATACACACACAATTACAAAATACCTTTAGGGAAATGATAAGACTCCCACAGGAAATGAATACTTCATGAGTGGATGGTTAGCTTCAGGCAGATAGACTCTGCTTATCTCTTTGACTCCCTAAAGTGGAGACATTCAGCCTGCAGAACCAGGGCTTTTCCAAAGGATATACAATATCTAGTCTATTTTGAAAGGATTATGTAGTACTAAAGATTAACCAACTTTAATTCATTTTTATTTAAAAACAATGAAGGCAGAGACAGAATTACCTAGAGGTAAAAAAAAAATCAACATTTTAGTTCTTCTATTTTTCCCTCTAATTTAGGAATTAAATAAAAAGTACTTAACCTAGATTTGAAAGCTAAGCAGAAGTCAAAGTGAGGACTTTTGCAAAATCTGTTCTAGGAGGTCAGTCAGTTTTTTTTTTTTTTTGGAAAGAAATTAAATTCCACCATTTGAGTGAAGGATTTCAGATTTGCTTCCATGATGCGGAAATGAAAACATTTTACACAGGCTGCATGTAAATGCGGTGAGTCACCAATCCATATCTGGCCTTCACCCATGCTTATGTCATGCTATCACACTGAAATAAATCTCAGCTGGTCCCTGTCTCCTCTCTGTGGATTTGTTCTTTGGTTTATAACCTGAAAGCATTCCTGAAGGCTGGGCACAGGGCAGAGGGGCTACGGAGAGCTGCTGTCTTGATCTTAATTCATAGCAGAGGTGGCTCAGAAGGTCAGATGCTACATAAACAATAAATACTGCTCTCCATTTGACTCCCGGTTTTCAAATCTACTTGTGGTAGAAAATCCTTCTGGAAGTTATACCCTGCCCTTCCTGACTCCTGCAGAATCAGTGTGGTGGATTTAGCTATATGGTATGAACTTTTCTTGGCAGCTCAATCTCTTTTTACATTATCTCCCCGGACACCAGCCCAGCCCATCATATCTCACTGTCAGAATAGTGCTACTTGGTGCAACCTTACTCTCACCCCTTAGATGGAATATAGAGCCATGTTTCCTACAGGATGGCCATGAGTCTGCCAGCATCAGCATCACATGGATTCCTAGGTCTCTTTGTCCTCATCTAAGGAATAGAGAAAGAAAACTTGGGATTTTAAAATTTTGGAAACCATTTCCACAGTTTTAGGCATGATTTTCTACTGACATACAGCATGTCCTCTCTCCAGTGATTTCAAAGACTTAAGCTAGAGAAGTATAGTGTGTGCCAGAGGACACTGAGGCATCCTAAACGACATCATACCGCACAATTAAAATTCCTATAAGTGATGGCTAGTTTTAATTGTCAGTGTGATACGATCTAGAATCACTTGGGAGGGGGGCCTCAGTGAGGGAGGTCTCAGTGAGAAACTATTTAGATTAGGTCGGTGGATAGGTGTCTGTGAGGGAATTCCATGTTCTCGGTCTTTAAGCTTTATACTCTGTCTGTCTCTGTCTCTCTGTCTCTGTCTCTGTCTCTCTCTCCCTCTCTCTCTCTCTCTCTCTCTCTCTCTCTCTGAGTGTGCTTGAAGATGGAATCAGTTCCCGTAGAGTTGGAGTTACAGGCTATTATTAGTTTATTAGTTGCCTCTGACATGTGTGTTGAGAACAAAAAACTCTGGTCCTGTATAAAAGCAGTAAACACACTAAGCTGCTGAATCATTTCTCCAGCCTATTGGGGGAATTTTCTTAATTGTGCTAATTGAAGTGACAAGACATTCCCTGAATTTGGGTGGTGCCATTTCATGGACTGGTCCCTGAACTAAAAGGAGAAAAGGAGCTGGGCAGTGGTTAGCATACATTAATTACTTAGGATGTAGTGTGATTAATAACTTCAAATTCTAACCACCTTGAGTTTCTCTTAATGATGCAATGTAACTTGGGACTGTAGGATAAACAAACCTTTCTTTCCCTTTAGTTACTACTGTCAGAGAGTTTAGTCACAACAGAAAAATAAGGTAAGACACTATGCTCAGTAAACATACTCCATGCTTAATGCTGTTAGAAAGTAAAACAGGAAGCTTTTCTATTTTGCCCCAGATGCTTGGGTATCACTTTCAACATCTTTGTCTTGTGCTGACAACTTTAATGCACTCTGTACATCTTATTCTAGAACTCTATTGCAAAAGGAGTCAACCTTGCCTATATTTATTCTATTCCTTGACCTTTGGTGAAGGACTATGGTGTGTCCTTTCCTGGTAGCATCTTGCTTAACTTCAGTGACTACACGGATGAAGGTTTTCATTTGTGGGCTGCTCATGCTCCTGTCCTATGTTTCAGGCACTTAGTTCTGGCTACCTTCGTTCCACTAGACACAGATATAAAGACAACTCTGCCAAACACTGGCCTTTATATAAGAAGTTAGATTCTACATAGAAAAGGGTCAAGAAATACAATAATTCTGTCTTTCTGCAAGTGGCTGGAGTGGCTCATTGAATATCCAGAGAATTTTAAAGTGACTGGGTTATAGAAACCAGGAGCAGAGACTGTTGTCTTGTTAACAACAGATCTTAATTTACTGTGCTTCTTTAAGTCTGAGACCTGAGTGCTAGCGTAGTCTGTGCTGGGAGGCTTTCTCTTGCCTGTTGGAGACTGCAGAGTTCTAACTGCATTCTTATATGGATGCAAGATTTCTCAGCCATCTTCCATTCTTGCTGCTGAACCTTCCCCACTATGATAGACTGTATTTTCTTAAACTATGAGCCAAAATAATGTTTACTCCCTTATGTTTACTTCCCTCTAGAGTAGTTAATCCCATCAAGACAAAGAAATAACACATTTCCAGATTTAAAACTTGAAGGCTCATTTGTGATTTACAGAAACCCTTCTGAGTACCTCCTCTTCAGAGCTGTAGAACACTGACATCTTTTACAGCGGTATCTTTGAGACTCCTATGCTCTATGTTCCTAAAAGCCAGCATTTGACTTCTTAGTATTTATTTCTATCTTCCTTTCAAAGCTTTCCTAAGACTCTACCTTCTCGAGTTCAAATTCTATCAACATTTCCCTCAGCAAAAATTGCTACTCTTTGCTGTTGTTTTAAATATTGGTGGTGTTCGTCATAAAATATTATCTTACTTTGAACTAGTAGAATTTGGGCTTTGTGTCATCTAAGGAGACTAGGGTATAGAATGACCCTGGTGTCTAGAAGCACGGTGGTCCGTATCTAGGTGAACAAGTGTAGATGTAGGTGCTTGGCCACAGTTCAACTGAGTCAACCTTAGAGTGATCTCCACTAATTGCTTGACATGGGTGAGTACAGCACTTTTCACATCATTGTATCAATTTAAGTCAGTTCCAGCTACAATACACATTGAATGGGTAAAATATCACATGTGGTTTGTGCTTACTGAGCAATTAGCTCTAGAAGCATCAGTTAAGTCTCACATTTCAAACCATAACATGTTAGTTTCAGATGTTCTAAAACCTTCCTGTCCTGGGGGAAGATTATCCCCTTAACTGTAACAGAGAATAAAAAAAACATCAAAGAGCTCAGGAATAAAACCATTATGTCCTAGAAAACAGCTATGGGATAAACTATTTCCATCAAAATTTACTATTGTTTATCTTATGATATTAAAATGTCTACTTTGGAAAACTGTGGGATGGGAAAGCCATGTGACTGGACAAGCCAGTTTAAAGAAAGAGTGACGTCAAGAGGGGCCCAAACCCTGAAAATTTCATCTTGAGACTGGTGGGAGCTTTAATCAATCACGTTATATTTTGTGACTTACTTCCAAAAATATTTAAATTAATTCTTTGAGAATTTGATAGGGTATAATTTGACCATATTCAAGCCCTGCTTTTTCCTGACTTCTCCCAGATCCACCCTACCCCAGGTTAATATTCCTTCAAAATATAATGTGAGTGATTAAAGCTTCATACTTATGGTGAACTTTCCTTAAGTCTGAACTCAGCACTGATTGTCAGTGAGCTTCTAAACCTCTTCTGAGGCAATGCTAGATTCTCTAGGAGTTGACAATGGCCTCAGTTCTGAGGAGCTCAGGAATAAGTATTTGCATGATGGAGCATGTGGATTGTCAAATGCACACACAGACACACACACACACACACTATGGCCTTATAACTTATTAATTAGTGGAAAGATGGGCTCTGTTCAGGTTCTACTGTTGCTGCTGCTAGAGAGTGGCTGGCCTAGAACCCCTCTCTACTCTTTATTACACATGAGCATCTTTGTATGACTCACAGATATAGGAATGCATGTTAGATTACATAATACTGAGTGACTTTGGAGTTCAAAATAGTATGCAGACACCAAGTATTATTATTTGAATAAATCTTCATAATTGTACCTAGCTATGACATTTTGTTCATTAAATAAAGTATTTTGCTAATAAAAGCATAGGTGCCTCGTTTGTCACATTAAAAATAATTATTCAAGATTACAATAATAAAAGGATTTCTTTATTCTGGGCATCTCTCTTTTTATCCTGTGTACTTTTCAGTAATAAGCATTACTCTAAGGGGGATAATTGGTCACAAGAGAGCTATGGTTTAGTACAGAAAACTAGTGACAAACATGTTGAGAATGAGCATCTAACCAAAAGCACCTGTCTCTGTCTCCATTGCTGTGCTTCTAAGTCACATGACACTGGTTAGATGCTAACGTTTCCATGGCACTTGTCTGATGTGTCCATTGTACCCTGCCCCAAGCATCACTCCATCCGCACTTGCCTCAGTGTTCTTCTTCTTCCCTGAAATGCAATAGAATGAATTTCTGAAGAGAGAACTCTAGAGAAGCCATGCATTGACCATCTGATCAGCCAGAACACAGCACTATGGCTTCAATCTCACTTCAGCCAACTGAAGCCATGGCTCTCCCTAGATCTAAATTTCATCTAGTCTAAATTTCATCTAAATATCTAAACACTGACAGCTTTCTAAGACACTATGATTGAGAGCACCATGTTACATTTTTAGGTTGTGTGTCTTTGTGTGTATGTGTGTGTCCTTCATAGTAGGAGTGAATATATGCTTTAAAAATCTTTAACCTAATTAAATTTTACTTCATTTTAAGGGAATGTATACATATTTACAAAAGAATCTGGTACACGTATCTTATGAATGCCAGCTGAGGCAATAGAGAACTCTGTTTTATATAATATTTGAAAGCAAGTCAAATTCCAAAAATTAAGTAATTTATTCTAATGGCTAGGATCTTTTTTGGAAGGACTTCAAGTAGGCATATGATTAATTTTTTGGTTTTTAGAAGCTCTAAGCTGTTGGATTGAGAACACATGTAGCCAAAACTGAGTTAAGGTGTGGCCATGGATGCAGCTGGAATCTTTTCCATGAATTTACTAAGAGAGGTAGGATAGCTCTAAGACCATATATGATCTCTCCTTTTGAATTTATTTTAAATATTTTATCAGTATTTTGAAATTTTCATGTAATATATTTTAACACATTCATCCCTCAAATAGTCCCAGATCTAGCCTCCTTTCCCTGTCCCTGCCAACTCAACATTGTTTGCTTTTTTTTAAATTTGTTTTGTGTTTAAAAACCCGATAGTCTAATTTGTGCCATTCTTGGATGTGTGACCTTCCACAGGAGCTTGGTCTATAAACTTCCAGGAGCCATACACTAATAGTAAACTGGCTTTTCCTCTTTCAGGAGCTATCAGTTGCCAGTAGATAGATCCTCAGGTCATGTGACACTTCCTGCCCATCTTCATTTTGCATGCTGGAGTTTGGTTGGGGTTGAGCTTTCTTAGATCTTATGTATACTAGGTAACTGTTGTGAGTGTATACATATCTGCAACTATTCTGTTATTTTTCCAGAAGACACAGCTTTGCAGTCATCAACTGACTTTTCATCTTCCATTCTTTCTGCCCTCTTCTCCTGTGATGATCTCTGACTCTGGGCAGTAGAAGATGTTTCATGTAGAACTGGCCACTCAGAAGTATCTTTTCTCCATCTTGACTAGGTGTGGATCTGTGTTAAAGAAGTGTGTGTGTGTGTGTGTGTGTGTGTGCGTGTGTGTGTGTGTGAAGGAGAGAGAGAGAGAGAGAGAGGGAGAGAGAGAGAGAGAGAGAGAGAGAGAGAGAGAGAGAGAACTAGAAGCTTCTCTGTTGAGAGTTGAGAGGTACACTAACCAATGGATATGAAGAGTTGGTTTCATACTATGTCCATGTAGCAGGGTAATACTAGTAGGTTATCCCTTAAGGCATATAACCTGTCTAGAAACAGGTTCCAACCAACTTCCCACATTCACTTCTCTAGAACCTCCACAGGCGAACATGCCTTGAAATTTGGTACCAAAAAAGGTCTAGTCAATGTCTAGTGGGATGTTTCACTTATCTAACTACTACTTATTTCCCAGTAGATGGAAGGAAGCATTTTAGAGCAACTCTTCCAATCCCAATCTATCTTTCTACTTTGCTTTTCCTGTCGATTACTTGCCTCCTTCATCATGCAAGGTTTAATATTATTTTGGTGATTCCAATAGCCACATGATAACATCTGTGTTCCTTGTCCTTGATTAATATCAGGGGTTCATACTTTCAGTAATCTGATGGCCAAAGAGGGGAACACAGAATTTCCCTCTTAGAGCATGTCATTCCTGTCAGACTGTTTACAAAAGGACAAACCTTTGTAATAACTTCTAGTTTCATTCATTGCAACGCTGGGATAGCGTTAAACTGCTCCTGGAACCCTCCCACTTCCCCTTTCTCCCCAGTAAAAAATATATCCATGAAGACTGTGATTATCAAAGACAAAAGGTCTGTAGTTAATGAGTTTATATAAACAATTTATAAATTGTGTGTGTGTGTGTGTGTGTGCGCGCGTGCATGTGTGAGTGTGTTTCAATTGCATGGATCATTTTTAATCTATTTTGGAACTACATCAGCCTTCCACGTGTTCTGAAGGCATTACTTAATTGGTCAATAGTCTTTTGGAAATGTTTGATAATGTTTGGACTTTAGAACCTTATAGAATATGACAGTTTGGGAGGAACCCTTGCTGAAGTAATGTCAAACTTTCTGGTCCTCAGCTGGTGCTGTTGACAGATATTTGCAGCCTGGGAACTCTAGAATGCTGACTCATGCTGGCGTTACCTCTTGGCCTGTCCTGCAATCTCCTGTGTTCCTGGTGAGCATTTAGTTCCTTCATTTGCTCTTCTGGTGTTGATTCCTTTGGATGCACTCTTAGAGAGACCTTTCTCATCTTCCCCTCTCTATACTTTCTATCCATCCTACAATGTTAGTGGATCAGTTCCAAACTCACATTGTTATTGTGCCTGAGGCATCAAGTCATCTAAAAAAATCTCTTGATAGGCATATCACATGGGAGCTAAGCTAATATATATTTAGCTGACAGCACAGAAAATTATCCAGAAAAGAAGTGTGTGTGTGTGTGTGTGTGTGTGTGTGTGTGTGTGTGAGAGAGAGAGAGAGAGAGAGAGAGAGAAAGAATTGTATGCATAATTATGATGACTTTCTCTATCACTTCTCCACCATATTTTTGAGGGTCTTTTACAGAATCTAGAACTTGCTCTAGCTTGTTTTGTCTCCAACTCCAGAAATATGCTTCAATGTTTGGCTTTCACATGGGTTCTGTGGATCAGAACTCAAGCATTTACACACATATACCAAGAGTGTTACCCACTGAACCATCTCCCCAGCTACCTATGCCTAGGAACAGAAATGTCTAAAGGACAAATATAGCAATGAAGAAAACAAAAGAGACTCTGCTGCAAGCATCTGCCTCTGTATATGTCAGATTCTGGCAGAGCTTCTCAGGAGACAGGTATACAGGCTTTTGTCACCATGCATACCAGCCTGGGAACACGCATGGGGGAACCCATGACTTCAGCTGTATATGCAGTGGAGGATGGCCTTGTCAGGCATTGGTGGGAGAGGAGGTTCTTGGTCCTGTAAAGGCCAGATACCCCAGTGTGGGGGAATTCAAAGGCAGGGAGGGAGGAGTGGGTGGATGTGTGGGGGGCACACCCTCATAGAAGCAGCAGGAGTGGTACAGGATAGGTCAGGGAGGGAATGGGGAAAGGGGATAACATCTGAAATGTAAATAAGTAGAATATCCAATAACAAAAATTTTAAAAAAGAATTTCTGCTACACATATGACAACAACAACACCCCCAAATAAACCCAGAAAACCCAACTTAGCTACAAACAGGCTTTCCACTGGAAGTTTTTTAAGTCAGAAACTCAGAGTTCAGTGAAATACAGAAAACTTTTTTCTTAGTTTTTGACTTCAGTATTTTCAAGGAAAGCTGTGGTAAGCATGTTTGCCACACCAATTTTTAATCTGGTCAACTCATTTTCACACAGGTTGTGCCAGGGACTATTAAGGTCCTGTATCAGCAGTCAGCTAAATTGTTTGTACCATAGGGTACCCTGAAAAAGCAGCTGTGTCCAGTCATACTTAGAGCTGATGGGCTCATGTGATGAGAGCTGTGCATACAGCCATAGTGGAAGGGGAGCTAAAGATGTTGGCTATGAATATAGGCACTCAATTCCATGCACAAGTGTATCTGTGGTTGCAAAGTGATATGTTTAGATATGAAAGACCAATGGTAGCAGATATGGCTTAAATAGAATTATCTATGTCTCAGGCAATGTGCTAGGTATCTAGAAAATTCTCATATATCTTATAGTATATAATTTTTTTTCAACATGTGTGTATGTGTGTAGGGTGTATGTGCTTTGATATGTCTCTCAAAGACTTGGAACACAACAATAGGATGAGCTGGCTGTCTAGTAAGCCTCAGGTATCTCTTTCCCTCTGCTTCTCTAGTGCTGGGATTACAATCATGAAGCTTAGTACCTGTTTTTGTGTTTTGCTTTGAACAGATCCGTGCTGTTGGGTGAGTCAATTTTCTTTAAGAGTGTGCCCACACTCTAGCACTCTAGTGGATGGTTATACACTCCACAGTGTATGGACACCACACATTGGACTTTATAGGTTTATTTTTCTTTATACAAAGGACACAAATTTTTGAGTAAAAAAGGAGCTTGGATCTTGGAGGAGTTGGGAGAGGGTGTATTTACAACTCTCATACACTCTGTGAAATTCTAAGTACTAAAAAATAAATAAAAAATAAATGAAAGGTCACAGGTTTTGAGACTTCAATCCTTTCTATCTTTTGTAGTTAGACCTGGTTTTTCTGAGTGGCTGTGGGGGTGGTAGTGGTGGTGATATTTCTGTTTCTTTTTCTTTAAAAAAGCTAGGGAAAGAAGTTGTTCAGGGTCAGCCCGTGTTGTGTGGTAGCTGGCATTTCACAGCCTGACACCCTTGTGACAAGGGCTATCGGACCTCTGCTGTGATTGTCTCAGTGAAAGAATCTGGCATCTTCTGTGGAGAGTTCTTTGACATTTTCTTTAATTCTTCAAGGCAACCAGAAAAAAATCATGGAATGCCATGAATGCCTTCCAAAACCAGAAATCCGAGAAACAGTTTCTCTCAGAACGTCCCAGAAGGCTCATTCTGGTCATCAGTCAGCTGACAGACTGCTGTGCGGTGACAGTCCATGAAGTGGACTTCTGTGCTGCCTAGGCAGGCTTTATTCCACTCTCTCTGGTAATCCTTTCGATCAAGTAAAATCATTTAATAAATTATGAGTAATATCCTTACTTCAGTAATGAGATTTCTTGATTTCTGCATAGTTTTCATCAGGAAGATGCTAGGAACCAGAAGACAATTTTACATCTCCTCTGCTTCCTGAATAGAACTTGAGGAGAAAAGAAAAATCACACCCCTTCTATTGAAAGAGCAATACAGCTAAGACAGGCAAAGAAATATTTCCTCCAACCATACATCACCGCTGACTCAGATGGTGTACTGTGAGCAAATGCCCTTCAACCTAAGGACACTGAAGATTAGAGGGCCTTCCACAAAACCATTCCCTATCCAGAGGAAGGCTAATGAGTGTTTAGGGAAGAAGCAGAGGCAACCAAGGAGAGATAGTGCTTCTAAAAGGCAGTAATTTGACTCAGGGAGATGCTGCCATTCCTCCAAGGGAGTTAAATTAAGAGGTGTATTTACAGAATCTCCTAGGTATGGGGCCTTCTGAAAGGAAAATGAACTGGCTTTGCTTCTGAACAGAGTGGAAGGCATTAATCAGAACTGCCTTGAACTGATGGCAAAATCCATTTTTAACCGCTTGTTACACTAAAACCTGTGTGAGCCTCCAGCATGGCAAGTGGCCTGTAGTGTTCTGATGGTTTGCTGACTAACAATAAGGGCTGATATCTCTCTGCTTCTCAGACCTCTACAGCCCTTCCTGTATCCACTCAGCTTATGAGGGGTCCTCAATTTCAGTGCTTTAGCTCAAGCTCTGACTAGAACTATAAGCACCAAATTGTAAGTGTAATTTTTTCAAATGCCTATTATTAATGATGGTTCTTAAACATTTTAACCTCCCTTTTAGCCCACCACACACCAGAGGTAGTGGAAAAGAAAGGATATGGGGGCTGGAGAGGGAAGTGGACCTGTTTCGAAAGGGTCTTTAGAGTAACTCCCATCTGAGTTGCCTGGAAATTGGCAGTTCAGCTCACGCGTCAGCAGTGGCAGTTCCATCAACTCACAAATACTTCACGGATACACCAGCAGTCCAGTTCAGTGGAGTTGGGATAGCAAACATGAATCAGCAGTGGTGGGACTATCTAGCAAAGACAGCCAAACAGGCAGGATGCCAGGGGGGATGCCAGGAGAAATTCTCAGCTGTGCCTCTCTCAGCAAATTGAAGATCAGCGAAGACTCAAGATCTACAAGTGTTGCACAGCTAGCTTCCCAAGCAAGCCTACCTATTTATACCCTTCAAACATCACATGTCCTCCAGGGGTTTGCCTCAGCAGTGTCTTGCCTCAACTGACATCATTCTGCCAATCAGTCTGATATGCAGAAGTGGCAAGAAACTGCAGCACACAACAGAAGTTTTTTGGTGCATTCCTCTCTATGGAGTCCTGAGAAGTACAGCTCAACTACTCAGTACAAGGTGGGCTAATACATGCATGTTGTTAGCAAAGAATTCTTCATCCCATGTCCTTTCATGTGTTTGCATTAGCAGAACATCCTTTCACCTGTGTCTGCTTCAGCCACACATTCCTTCATGAGTCTGCCTTAGTCTTTCACCTATGTCTACTTCAGGAGAACACTCCTTCATGTGTTTGCACCAGGAAAACACCATCCAACCAAATTCCAAAGAACTCTTAAATTTCTACTTCCACATATTGGTGATAATGTAGTTCGATCTAAGTCCTATTAAGGAATTGAGGCTAGAGAGATGGCTTAGTGGTTAAGGATACTGGCAGCTCTTGGAGAAGAACAAGATTCTGTTCCCAGCACCACTTGGTGGCTCATAATCATCTGTACGTACAGTCCCAGGGGATCTGATGCGTCTTCAGGCTTCCGTAGGCACCTGTACACATGCGCTTCCCATACATACATGTGAGCAGACCACTGTTGCATATACAAAGTTTTAAAAAGAAATTAATGATTTCCAGGTCTACTTCAGAGAACACAGGCTCCTTATTAGGTATGGCCATAAGTGGCTGTTGAAGACGCTCAAATTCTTCAGTAAATAGCTTTTGTAAAGTATTATTCTGAGAGGCTTGCATACATGTAAACAATGTATTTCAAACATATTCACCTCCCCGACTCCCCTACCCCAATCCTTCCTTGGTACTCTTCTCAATTCTATGTCCTCCCTTTTCTTCCTTATAGCCCACTGAGTCTAATTATTGCTGCCCATGTACTAATGGGTTTGGGCTTTCTAGTAGATCATGGTCAAATTACCTCAGGTGCCCTTCCACAATTGATGCTGGAATGTTGACTGGCTTGGTCTTGTGTTGGTGACCACATCTGCTGTGAGTTCTTGAGTCCAGATCCTGTCGTATCCAGACTGACATGACATGTTTCTCTCCCATCCTACATGTTAGCTTTTCATTTTGCTAAAGATGTTTTATTATTCTTGATTGCCTTCCTCACTGTAAAATATCTGTAAGTCGGCATAGCAATACCAACACTCCTTGTAGAGGCTGATGAGTGATGTTATATAGGACATTCTTTAGCTGTCTCTCAGCCTATCGTACCTATAATATCCAATGCCGATAGCCTTCTCTTTCTCTCATCTTTTCCCTTATACTCTTCCCAGGGTGGTCTGCTTTATAAAAGAGGACTGAATTTAAACAACAGTTTCTTTAATATTCACATTGATTTTGGCCTTTTGTGTGCCATGTCCACTTGTTGACGACTCTGCCTTCTACCTTGTAATTGGTAACACTGGGGCATGGGAAACCTGTGGTCACCATGGCCGCGCTCCTAAAGAAAGTGACTTTGTTCCCTCAGCAGCCTTCAACTGCCAATAGCTCCTTAACAAAGGGTAAAATCTTAGAAGCCCCTCCCCCATTTGTTATTCATCTCCGTTTTCCCATTAGATGACTTACTTGAAGCCTTCCTTTATTATAGATGAAAATCAGAAGTACAGAGGGCCTAATAGGAGGGCCAGAGTTGTGACTTCATCAGAAACTTTCCATTTCCTATCCACTGCACACCTTCTAAAATGTATACTTGCTGCCATCCCTAAATCTTGTATTGCTTTGTTCCCAGAGGTCCTTGTGGAGGCCTAGTAGACAAACATCTCTAAGAACTTTTGATTCTCTGAAGTTGTACCTGCTTGGTCCTGCCTATATCAATGAGAAAGAGGAGAAAGATGTATTAGCAGTGTGCCTTGGGTCCTTGACACCAGAACAGGACTCAGAGGGTATGAAATCAACTTTAGAATTTAAACTTATGTTAACATGGTAAAAATTTCCCTTACATTGGGACTCTCAGTAACTTTTCCCAGTGGCATCTTCACAAACCTGGGGAACTGTTATTTGCTGAGGTGGAGAAGAGGAGAAAGAGTTTTACAGCTAAGCAACACAGAGCTCACGTCACAGAACAGAACTTATCCAAAGCTTATCTAAATCTGCACAGGGTCAGGAAACTCATTGCAAGGTCTGTTCTCCAGAGAGTCCCGTAATTGGTGACTTTGGCCTGATCTGAAACAGTCAGAGAGAGCTCCACTCCTGACAGCTGCCTAGTATTAAATCCTATACGCTACAGGTTTTCCATCAATATAGCCTGCCTGTGTAAAAAGAATTCGGCTTAGGAGAAAATTTGGATTTAGTTAATGAAAGAGAGAAAGTAAGAGACTATTTGTAACAACAGTCGTGGCTCAGAAAATCTTCTTATTTCCTGACCTGCTACTAATATCAGTAACTGCTCAATTACTGATAATAATTGATAACCTTACACTCTATAGGTTATTATACTTGCAAAGTAGCATTAAAGGATACAATATATTCAATTAAAATTAAATGATGTTTTACTTATTTGTATGAATAATGCATTTGTATTTTTGTTTATGTGCAGGTACCCATGTCTGAGTCTGCATGCCTGTGGAGGACAGAAGAATACACTGAATGCTTTTTTTCAGGCACCATTCACATTTTTTCCTCACCTATCTATATCTATATCATATCTATATCTCCATATCTACATCTATATATCATCTCTACCATCTATATCTATCATCCATCTATCTATCTATCTATCTATCTATCTATCTATCTATCTATCTATC
>NW_021604591.1:5493699-5499121 GCF_004785775.1 Grammomys surdaster
ATCTATCTATCTATCTATCTATCTATCTATCTATCTATCTATCTATCTATATCATCTATATATCAAGATCTATATATCTATACCATCTATATTTCTATATAGATATCATCTATATCTACATATCTTCTCTTTTTGCAGCAGAGCATCTCTCCTTGACTAAGAACAAGGCTGCTGTTGCCTTTCCAGTGCAGGAATTACAAACACATGCCTCCATTCCTGTCTTAAACACATGTGTTTGAGCTTGAAGACAAACACTTTACCACCAGATATATCTCTCCAACACTTGGAGAGTGTTTTATATGCATTGCCAACAGCCCTATTATTCTACACAAGAAGCTTTGGGAAAGATGACCCAATGCATTTTAACCAGATAACAACAAAAGCTAGTGTTAGCCATATAGTATATCTATGAATCCAAGACCTCACTGGAGTGGATGGAAAAATAAATTACTGAGAAAGGCACATGGTATTCCAGTTGAGGGTGAAGTATTTTTGTTTCTGCTTATGTTTTCTCTTTGGGAGTAAGGAATTAAAATTTTCCTTTGTTGTAAATGTACAACGGCACATCGTTTTCTTTTTGTTGTGGTTGGAACAGATTTTTTTCTTGCTTTTTAAAAAGATTGTGTGTGTGTGTGTGTGTGTGTGTGTGTGTGTGTGTGCAACACATGCATGCAGGTACCTATAGCGGACAAAGTGGGTGTAGGATTCCCCTGGAGCTTGAATTACAAGCCACTGTGAGCTACCAGATGTGGATGCTGGAATTGATCTTCTAGAAAAGCAGCAAGTGTTCTTTACCTCCAAGACATCTTTCTAGACCCTAGGCTTTGGTTCATATGACAGCCTTTTCAAGTGCCTTACTCTGGTGTTCACGACAGTGTGCTTCGTCCTGCTACTTGGTCTAACATGTGGGAACTCACAGCAGTGTGCAAACATTAATTAACCAAGCCTGTGTATGTAAGGATTACTATGTCCTTGTTCTCTCAGAGATGCAGTAACTGTCCTCAGATTTTATTGGCATTTTAAAGTGTAGACATGAGTAGTCATTGAAAATTTGCATCTATGTGTAATTTCTCACTTTATTGGAATGTTTTCTCTTTAGTGTAAAATTAAATTGTTCTTTTGAAGTAGTTCCTGCTTAAAGTGGCAAATTAATTTCAAATTGCTTATACCAAGTAGAGTTTTAAGTGTAACTTTTCTGCATAAATTTGCTCAGCTAAATCACATCTTTGCACTTAGACAGAGTATGCATCATTTTAATTAGATTAGTTTTAGATTACTCTAAGATATCAACTCCTTGCTAATTTATTCAATGTCTTAGTGCAACGTCGAGGGTATAGTTCTGTCGATGACTCCACCCTTGGCCAGGTGAGGTACAACTCATACATCACCTTGTCCTTTGGGAGAAATTTTTATCAGGCAATGGAAAACAGTAACTTTAAGGACTATTGTACTTTGAAGAGATGTAGAGGAAAAGGAGCAACTCACTGTGAAAATAATGCATGTGGCACAAGATCCCAGGATGCTTGCATCACATTTTGGTGCTCAGTTGTGTTCTAGAACGGAATAAAATTCCCAAGTCTAACTAAGAAAATTAAGCCCCTAATCTAATATAATGCAGGTTGAGGCATCTGAATAAGTGTGCTGGAAAGTTAATTTTCATTCTTTTATTTTGGTAACTTCCCAGGCACGATGATTTACTCCAGTTCCCTGGGCAAGACAATTGGAGCAAGTGATTCATTTCTATAGTGCCAGGATGAGCCTGCATACTCCTTTGGAAGAGAATATTGTACAAAATAAGCTTTTATGTTGTATCTAAGAAGTGATGCTTCTTCTCAGACTTCCTCTATTTGGATCTTATCTAGTGATGTCTCTTGTCTCAAGATGTCTTCTGGACTTTTAGTAAATGGACCAGATATACAAACATGTTTTCCTTTTGGGGATACAGCATAGTAAGTTGGGATGTACTGGGCCTGTGGTGATGTGGTCACATGGTGATTTTTCTCATCATGTTTAGCAATATTATTCAAAGTCTTTTATTATTTACCCTTGAACAGGTTTAGCATCAGGTCTTCTGGACAAGCAGTTATTGCTCTTAATTGCAGATCTATCTCTCCAGCTCTCTCCTCCTTTCCTTTAGAGCATTGTCCTTAATTTTTTTTCATATAAAATATTTTGGTCATGTTATTTCTCCTCATCTGGCTTCCCCCAGATCTTCTCTGCCTCCCTACCTATCAAACGTTATGTTCTTTAGCTCTGTCTCTCTCAAAAAATAAATCAAGAAAACAACAAAAAAGCCACAAAAGTCAAAACAGAAAAACAAACTTAAAAAAAGAAAGGTAAATAATAAGACCAAAAGTATTAAAGCAAAGCAAACAAAAAACACAGCAGTCATGCACTGTGTGTACAAATGCCCGGTTTGTTTTTGGTTTGCCAATTACTGCTGACCACAAAGCCTGCCATGGAGTGTGACTGATATATCCAGTGTGACTCCATTGAAGAAAACTAATTTTCCTGGCAGGTATCAATTGCAAATAGCTTTTTGGTTAGAAGGTATCAATTGAAAATAGCTTTTTAACTGCTTCCTTCTTTCAGTGCTGGGATTTTGTGTGGTTTGAACTTGTGTAGGTCTTCTGAGTTGTGTCAGTCTCTATGAATACATGTCTGTTAGCTCTTTTGTGTTTGGAAGACACTGTTTACTTGGAATCCTCTACCCCCTCTGGGTTTTACAATCTTTCTGACTCCTGCTTCTCATTGATCCCCATGCCTTGAGGGGATGGGCTTGATAAAGACATCCATTTAGGGCTGAGTGCTCTAAAGTTTCTCACTCTCTATATAATAACAAGTTATGGATTCTTTTTGTCAATCTCCATCTACAGCAAAAAGAAACTTCTCTAATGAGAGTTGAGCAAGTTTCTGCTCTATGGTTATAGCAACATGTCAAGAAGAGTCAATTTTTTCTTTGTTCCTTTAGCAGAATGATAGTAGTAGGTTTTCCCCTAGGTTCATGACCTAGTCTCAGATTCTTGACCACATTGGTAGTGTCATATACTGGTTCCATCTCATTGAGTAGACACAAGTCCAATGAAAAAAAGTGGTTAGTTATTCCGATAACATTTGTGCCACCATTGTCCCATCATGTCTTGTAGAAAGGACTCTGTTGTAGGCTGTAGTGTTTGTATTTGGGCAATAGTGATGGTCATTTTTCTTCCCCAGTAGCATGCAGAGTACCTTAAAGCACTAAGAATGGTAGCCAGCAGGGGAAAATCTTCTTATTGGTTACCAGATCAATTTCTCCATGTGCACGACATTTGTAAGTCGTAAGTCATGTCTTCAGCAATATGCCCTTAATATCAAGATATAGAAAGTTATCAATAACATTGGTTTTGTGTTGCTTTGAAGAAGGGTGTTTGTGAGGATTCCTTTGGGCAATGACTCAACAAAACTTAATACACTGCTGACACTGAAGGTTTTATTTGGTAACATAAGATGTCTAGTTGGGTCATTGTCTTCCTAATTTTAGGGTAACTATGTAAATGCCTTTCATATATATATATATATATATATATATATATATATATATATATATATATATGCTTCTGTAGAAGTATGTTTCCCTGTGACTTTTAAAAAGACTTTAGTATTAGCTGTTTCTGCTCATATTTCTTGCTTTACCTTGAGCTAACACACACACACACACACACTGCCAATTTAATTTTCTTATTCTAGTTTTCTCCTTATAATACTATACTCTATTTCCCTTTCCGTGGAAGGAAGACCTCCTCCTCTTCCCTCTTCACTTACTAGATACCTACATTTCAGTCTGTTGCCTGGCTGGCTTAGAGCTTGCTCTGTGGCTTTTTTGTCTTGGTGTGAGTAACTCTACTGCTTGATGCTCCCTACATGTGCTGTAGTAGAAAAGACATCTTTGACTTCTTCCATAGCATAGTTTGATTAATTCACTTTATGTTTCTTCTCATACTTTCACCTGAATAAGTCTTCAGAACAAGATACTATTCAATGTTCTCCGTTTAGAGAATATGCTATTGGATATTTGCCCTTATAAATATGTGTTAAAATCTAAGATGGTATAATAAGCACGGGATATACAGCTACCTATGAAAACTTGTTGTTATAAGATTCCTCCCAGTACTTTTCTGTATTTACCAGATTGACTAAATTTTGAAATTCCCAGAAAAAAATAATCAAAGACTCTGATATTGCAGAAATCTCATTAAATCTTGCAAAAGAAATATTGACATAGAACTGAAATCAAGTTTCAAGGAATTTTTTACAACTGTGGCAGAGAGAAAAGAATGAGATTTTTTGAAGCTATCATTCCCTTTTCTCTGTTGCCTAAGCCTGATCACAGTCACTGTTAACATGAAGAAAAAGTAGCAAAAGTGTTGTAGCAGAGAGAACACAGATTATTTTGGAGAAATGCTTTCCTAAGATAGGCTTGCAGACAGTGCTGTAATCCAGCCCAACACACACTGATTCTGAGTGTGTGATGAAGGACAGAAAGATTGAAAGTGTAATTTTAAAAACATTTTTTAAAACATCTTGACTTTGTTAACCTTTCTCAAACCTTTGTTACTGTCCACAAGTACCTCCTCTGGTAAGTCTTCTAAGATCCTTTAAATTTTGGCTCATTGTCTCTTTCTCCTCAGTATTGGTTTTTGATGAAACTCTTAAGTATTTCCCATGTTGCTTACCTTTCTCCTATAGTAAGTGTCTAGAAAGAGCCTGAGATCTTACACAATGGATATGTTCAATAATAATTTGTAAACTAAATGAGTGAAAAAGTAAGTCATGGTTCATAAGTTTTATGGTTTTCATTATACCATTTTCCATAAAAATAACTTCTTTATTCATCTTTCTTTATTTCTTTGTTCCTTCCTTCCTTTCTCCCTTTCCTTCCCTTCTTTTCTATCCACCTACCCATCAATCTATCTATCATGACTAGGTAGGACCACTTGAAAAGGAAATCACAGTTGAGAATTGTCTAGATCAAATCAGTCTATGAGTATTTTGAGTAGGATTTCTTGGTTGTTACTTAACCCAGCCAACTTGAGCAGTACTGTCCTCTAAACTAGGCCCTGGGCTTTCGAAGAGTAGAGAAAGCTAGCTCAGAGCATGCAAGCAAGGATGAATATGATGTTTTAAGTTCCTATCTTAACATTCCTATAATAATGGATTGTTACCTGGAATTGAAAGCCAAATAAAATCTTTTCTCCCCTAAGTTGTCTTTGTCAAGGTATCTTTCATAAAATGATATATTTGTTTATTATGTATCAATGTATTTTATCTATCTATCTATCTATCTATCTATCTATCTATCTATCTACATCTATCATCTATTTATCTACCTGTCTGTCATCTATCTATCTATCTATCTATCTATCTATCTATCTATCTATCTATC
>NW_021604591.1:5499131-5511284 GCF_004785775.1 Grammomys surdaster
ATCTATCTATCTATCTATCTATCTATCTATCTATCTATCTATCTATCTATCATCTATCTTTATCAAGTCTATCCATACCTATTTATCTATCTATTAATCATTTCTTTGTTATTCATTGTTTGTTTTAGCAAAAAGTTAGTGATGGCACTTACCAACTATCTAGACATTCATTATCAAAATCTAACTAAAATCAAGAGACTTTGAGGAAGCCACCTTTGACTGCAGTTGGCTCAAATAGTTCCCAAAGAGTCTGTCAAAAGAAAGCAGATCAGCTCTATTATCACAGTGGTCAGCACATCAAACTTCAAAACTCTTCTGATCAATACTGGTGAGAGAGAAGTCCTAAAAGAAAGAAATCAGAGTAATTGGACTCTTGAATAGAGGGTTGATGCATTGTTATTTCTATGTAGAGATAATGTCAAACCTTTGTAAGAGGGAAATGAAATTTTTTTTCAGGTTGATAGATTCTTGTTCATTCATTTTCCACCTTTTGGCAGTATTCCCTTTTTTCAAGTTGAAAAATAATTTACTTGTGGTGATATGGCCAGATTGTAAACAGTATAGTTCAATATTCTTTTGCCAGTATGTAATCTAGTGTAACAAAAAACTGGTAACAGGATCCACTGATGTCCTGGGCACAGTTAGCAGCAAACTTTCTGACTTAGTTCATGTAGAGGAAACTTGGCAAGAGTGTACTGGGTGGAGACCTGGACCACTGGACTTCACCTGGGGAAAAAATAATGTCACACATGGCTTCTAGGATGGGATGGTTTTCCTTAATCTCACACTTAGTAGGTGTCTCAGTTAGATTTCTATTGCTGTTACAAAAATACCATGTCCAATACCAACTTGGGGAAGAAACATTTTATTTAAGCTTACAATTCTACTTAAGAGTACATTATCCAGGGAAGTTAGGACAGGTACTCAAGGCAGGAACCTGGAGTCAGGAACTTATTAAGAGGCAATTAAGGAGCACTATTTACTAGCTTGTTTCTCATGGCTTGTTCTGTCTGCCCTCTTATAAAATACAGCATACCTGCCCAGAGTCTTACCAGGCACTGTGAGGTGGAGATTCCCACCCATATCAATCATCAAGAAAGCTCGCTATAGTCTATCCATAGGCCAATCTTGTGGGAGCATTTTCTCTCTTGAAGTTATTCCTCCAAAATGACTGAAACCTGTGTCAAGTTATCATAAAACTAGCCACACAATGGGGTTCCCCTACTCAAGGGACTGTTAATCCTGAGATTCAAAAGAGAAAAATCAGTTCCATAATTTAGAGCCAAATTAAGCTTTAATTAAATCCTGACCAGGATGGGTTTGGGTCAGGACCACTCCCAGAATTCCTAGCCAAGTGGCTATGAGACACGTTTTGTAGGGACTATTTAAGGACAAATCTATGGCCACTGTACTTTCCTATGTGGCTTTGTTATTTTCCAAGAACTATAACTCCCAGCATTCCAGGAAGTTACCTGGTCTTTGGGCAGGTAGAGCTTACAAATTACCTTCGAGTTTTATCAAACCCAGCAACAGGAGCTTTCTGGGTGACTACCAGTGGTGGATGAAGAGAAGAATGGAAGGAAGGTGCTAGGGTTCAGTGTCCCAGGACAGGGACTTCTAAGAATCAGATGTACATCTGGAGAGACAGAACATAAATCGACTGGTGCCCACCCTATGCCTCCCAGCCAGTGTGGCAGCTATCAGATGAGAATCATGCCCCATGATTCCTTTCTTTGTCCTTACCCTTGACTCTGCTTCAGAGCAGCAGAGAACCTACACACTACAGATAAGCAATGGGAGATATCATAAGGAAGACCCTATCAACCTTGCTGCTAAAAAGTGAAAGACAATGAGATCTCAATGAATTTGTGATTGAAGTTGAACATTAAAATGAACTTGCTGTAACTGAGAGGGTTGTGAAATTATGAGATAGTGGAACAGAATCATCCAGCAAACCTCCACAGAAAGTAAGGACTGGAGAAACAAAAGCCATTTCATGTTCAGACTCTCACAGAATTGAGCCATTTCAATAAATCAGTTGCACAAGAAAACAATAGTTCTAAGCCTGTGGATTATAGACCCCTGGGGATAAACAAGGGAGAGTCCTGGCTCCTGTAACTCATTGCAAGAGGACAGAGGCAATACATCAAATACCAACATGTAGTAAAGAATGTCTCACCCAGGCAGGTGAAATTCCTCCCTCAATGTATATTTATTGAGTCTACATGAATAAATAGAAAGTCATGTTTTTATATAAAAATGTCACCAAGTTCTCAGTTCCATTTTATTTTGTATACTTTTCTGTGTTGCCTGACAACTGTTGGCCAGTGATGGGACATTTACATAGGTGGCCCCATAAGATCATTTCTGTTATGTCATAGCTCAATAAATTAGTTGTTTGTGGTGATGCAGTGACAAACAAGCCTTTTGGTCATGAGTCATATAAAAGAATAACATGAGGGGATGGGAAGATGGCTCACTCAGGAAAGCAGTTGTCATGAAAGTATTAGGACCAAAGTTCGGTACTTAGAACCTATCTACAAAAGCTGGATGTACTGAATATTTGCTTGTACATTCAGTGCTTGGGGAAGCAGAAACAGGAAAATTCCTGGGACTTACTTATTTAGAGAGCTTATTCTAATAGCTAAGTACAAGCCTGTGTCAAAAAACTAGATTTTGTAGTCTTCCTTTAGCCTCAACATGTGTGATCACACACTCATTCTCATATGCAAATTTATGTATACATGATACAGAAAAATAAACACACAAATACATTTTGACCATGAATGGGTCTATTGCTGATTTTTTAATTATAATAGCATACTTTTAAATAATGATTTTAGAGCATATGTCTACTCATTAAAATGTAGTTTGAAAAGAAGTATCGCACATGGGTGAATCATGGTGCTCACAAGAGACAGGGATCATTAATGAAAATCTCAGGGCTACATGCCGGTTAGCTCATTATAAGTTATTGGTCAGAGAGGCCCCAGAAACAAACAAAAGAGGGCTATTGCTATTGCTCTTGGTTGACCACTAGAACTAGATAGAAAAAACAATTGCCTAAGACACAACACAGTTGAATTTTAGGATGTAGAGAAATTAATCTTGAACTTGCCAGCATCTTTGGGTTACTTTCATTAAGACATGAAGTTGGTAGGGAGCTGTGTTTCAGTGCAGTTGTGGGGAATTAGAATGATGAATCGGGTAGATTTATTAAGATTCCTTGTATACATGTATGCAAATTTCAAAGACTAGATGGTTTTAAGTGTTGCCTATAAAATAGTGTGGTGCATACAGTGGCAATCACCTCCCACAACTCTACTTATTGTGTCCCTTAATTATGTCAAGAGGCTGAAGTATGTGGCTGGTATCTACTGTCCAGGTTGCTGTAAGCATACCCCTGATGTTGACACATGACATCACTTAGCAGCACCTTGTTTGGGACCTGTTACCAACATTTAAAGACACCTGTAGGAGTTTTCAATCTATCTAAAGTGAAAAGAGATCATTGTCAGCAAAACGACTCTAAATCACTACAGGATACTATAGATTTTAAGCGGCCTCTGAGACTCAGGAAACTTGAAGATTCTGTGATATTCATCCAACCCAGTAGTCATTAGGTTATCCCTTGGGAGCATGGCACCCAGCACATTCTTGTGAATGGAGTCCCTGAAAAGACACCTCAGGAGGAGATGAGCCCTATGTGAATTTGAAAGAGTCCAGGACCTTACAGACAGCTTGCCAACATGACTTATACCTAGGAAAGGAATACTATTATAGTATTCAGCAGTAGTATTCATTGCCAGAGGCGACTGTATCAGTGTCTTACAGTCTGGCTGGTTTAAGCATCAGAATTTATTGCTTCACAGTTCTGAAAGCTGGAAATAGGAAGTCAAGATACAGCCTCACAAAAGGGCTCAAGAAGATACTGTTTTCCACCTCTCCTAGAAGCCCTTGAGGCTTGCTATTTGTCTTTGGTAATCCTTGGCTTGCAAAAGTCCTTGGTTTGCAGAAGGATGTTCTTCCATCCCTGCCAACTTCTTCTCTGTGTGTTCTCCCCACATGCATGTCTGATCCTAAACCATTTTGTGTGACTGCTCACCCTGCTTTGTTCTCACCTCATATTCATCCATGATAGCAGTTTCCAAGTGAGGTCATATTCCAAGCCAGTAAGAGCAGGCTATTGGTAATCAGTGTTTGAGGGAACACAATTCCAGCATGCAGAAGAGATACCTTGAGAAGTCTTCTTGATGTTTGCATGTTTTACAGACTGTCTGATCAAACTACCATAGGCACCTATACCCTTTATGATCCAATTTGTCTTTTGCTAGTTTTGAAGACACTAATAAAGAAAGGAGTCTGAAAACTCCTGTCAGGCCTGGTGTATGTGTGGGTTGTGGGCAACAACCTCATTCTCTCAGAATCTAAACTCGTAGTTCATTTTAATATTCATCCACTTTAATATGACGCTGGCAGGGCATGCAGTAGAATAGATAATGTCCTTTTTATCCTCTAGATCTTACTTGGAATGTACAACACAACTGAGTGATGAGCAGTAAATGCCACATACAGTTCTTTTTAGACAAAGCAGGTAGCATAATCAAATTGCCATAACCTCTTTGTCATTTGTTCATTCATTCATATATTCATGCACACACACACATACACACACACACCTATGTGCACACGCATGTGCATGTGGAGTCAGTTCTTTGACACAGTCTCCTTCACTTTTTTTTGAGAATGAATCTCTCACTAACCTGGTGTTTCCCAAATAGGCTGAGCTGTCAGGCCAAGGAGCCATAAGAATGCACCATTCTCTGCATTCCTGCATCTGGGATAACAGGCTGAATATCACACACACACACACACACACACACACACACACACACACACACAGACACACACACACACACAAGGCTTTTTGATGTGGATTCTGAGGTACACACTCAGGACCTTCTGCCTGGATAGCAATCATTTCTCCTACCAGGCCATCTCCTGCACTTTTCTCTTGTTCTTTCATAAAACCAGATTTCTCAGTGAACACTTGAGAGCTGACCACTTGAGAGCATCTATCCTGGGCAAGTGAACTATAATTGCTCAGTGGGCAATTAACTTTGGCTCAGATCAACACCTTTTAGATGGTTTTATGAAAACTATGGTTTAGATAAACATTTATTTCAGATGATTTTTCTAGTCTTTCTATTAATTTGCATTTCTGGTAATTTTGGATAGAAAACTCTCTCCTGCTTCTATTAAGGTTCTTTATTGAGATCATATTCAGAACAATATTTCTATTTCTGAAAATGAGTCAAACATGTTTTTATTTGACATATTTTTTAAGCTTTGATTTTTGTGATATCTTACTATGTGCCTCAGGTGGCCTTGAACTTGTGAATTTCCTGCTTAGGTCCCCAAGGGCTGGGAGTACAGGTGTACACCCCCATTCCTACACATTTCAATTTAAAGTGTACTTTTCCCCTAAATAATAAAAAGACAACATTATTATGTAGGCCAGTAGTGATGAGTAAATAATATGATAAAGAAAATTATTTTGGAAAATAAAATGTTTGCCTTTACATGACAATTTATAAACAGATGGACCAGCACTGGAAACAATTAGAAGTGGATCTATGAACAATTAGTCTTTTTCCTTTCTTTTTTATTTTAAGATTTTATTTGCTTTTAATCTCTCCTTTTCTTTCTCTTCCCCACCTCCCTCCCTCTCTCTCTCTCTCTCTCTCTCTCTCTCTCTCTCTCTCTCTCTCTCTGTATATGTGAAGGAATCCCATTCAGGCCAGAAGGAGGCATCAGAAATCAGAGTCCTTGGAATTGCATGTGGTTGTGAGCCCCATGTTATGAGGGCTGGAACTTAATTTGGGTCATCAGCAAGAACAGCAAGATCTCTTAACTGCTGAGCTATCTCTTTAGCACCACTTAGTGTTTTTCCTGAAGGTGGAGGCAATTAGATAGTGTGGTTGCAAAGAAAATAACTGAATGGAAGTTCCCTTTTCCATAGGTTACTGTTATAGAAGATAGACACCATTTTAATAATTTTCAATAATTGAAAAAAAATGTCAGAGACCCTTGAATTTAAGGTAATTAACAGCAATCTTTATAGACGACTTCTGTCTATGTAACCAATATCTTTCTGGTATACAATACAAGTGTATACTGTGCTTTCTAAATTGAATAGTTTTATTACATTCATTTTTCTGGTCCATTGAATGGGGGGATATCTATATCTAACATGAAACTTATAAGTAGTGTGATACTGCTAATGTCACTTTTGATAAGTTTACTTCATTTAAAAAATGTGATGTTTTTTATTATTTTTTTATTTATTTACATTCCAAATGTTATCCTCCTCCCTGATCTCCTTTCCACGAGTTTTTCACCCAATTCCCTAACTCCTTTGCTTCTGAGAGGGTGCTCCCCAACCCACTCCCACCCCACCCTGCTAGCATCATTTTTCACTTGGGCATCAACTTTTTACATGATTAAGGGCATCCTTTCTCACTGAAGCTGGACAAAACAGTCCTCTGCTGTATCTGTAGTGAGGACTATAGACTAGCCCATTATGTTCTTTGGTTGGTGGCTTCTGGGAGCTCTGTGGGGTCTGGGTTAATTGAAACTGTTGTTCTTCCTGTGGAGTTGCAATCCCCTTCAGCTCCTTCAGTCCTTCCCCTAATTCTTCCCCAGGAGTTCTTAATCTCAGTCCAATGGTTGGCTATAAGTTTCTTCATCTGTCTCAGTTAGCTGCTAGTAGAGCCTCTCAGAGGACAGCCATGCTAGGCTCCTCTCTGAAAGCACAATATGCATCAGTAATAGTGTTAGGGTTTGATGCCTGTACATGAGATAGATCTCATGTTGGGCCAGTCTTGGTTCCATTTTTTTTGTCCCTGTATTTCCTTTAGACAGGAACAATTCTGGGTCAAAAATTTTGAAGATGGATGGGTGGCCCCATGTTCAAATGGGGGCCATGTCTATAATCAGGAGAGATAGAGGGAGGGAGGGAGGGAGGGAGGGAGGGAGGGAGGGAGGGGACTCTGTAAGAGAGGGAAGGGAAATGGAGACAGGAAGGAAGCCCAGAGGACCAGGGGAATGAATAGAAATATGTAGCAGTGTAGAGTGGGGGATGGGTGGAATCTCTAGAAAGTCCCAGATACCAGGGTTATGAGAGGCTCTCAGGATCCAATGGGGATGACCTTAGATGAAATACTCAACAGTTGGGAGATAGAACCTAAAGTTTATTACATTTTTGATTAGTGGGCTTACAATATGTTGAATATGGGATGTGTTTTTGGTTAACAGGATTCCAATGTGGTTTAGAGCATGAGAATGTAATCTTGATTAGTATGGATGCAACATTATGTAGAACTTAGGATTTTGTTCTCAATTAATAGGCTTGCAATATGATCTACAATAGGAGATGTGCTGGGTGATTTTTGACAAATTGACACAAATCTAGAAAACAGAATCTTTCTAGAAAGAGAGAATATCTGGGAAAAGAGAATCTTAATTAGGAAAATGCCTAAATGAGCTTTGCCTGTAAGCAAATGTATTTCTTGATTGACGATTGATGTGATGGCCCCACACACTGCGATTGATGCCATACCAGGAAGGTGGCTCTGGATGATATAAGAAAGCAGGCTGGGAAAGCGGTGAGCAAGACAGTAAGCATCATTTCTGCATGACCTCTGTTTTAGCTTCTGCCTCCCGGTTCTTGACTTGAGTCCCTTCTCCAACTTCCTTTGACGATGGACCAAGATATCAAAGTGTCCATTTCTTTCCTAACTTGCTTTTGTTTTGTCACAGCAATAGAAATCCTGACTAAGACAGATAATTCAGTTGGCCAAAGCAGTCACATGAAATTCCCCAAATAAGCCAGGCTGTTGCCAAGACACTAAGTTGTTCTTAATAAACTGACAATAAGGCCATATTGCTGAAGGCAATACCTATATATCTATCTCATTGAACATGGAGAGGACAAGCTGGTGCCTACATGGAACCTCACCCCATGTTCTAGTTACTATGACACATAACAGTGCTCTTCAGGCTACCAAAAGAGAAACCTAAAAACCAACCCAGCCATAAAATCTTTTTTCTACAATCTGTTCCACTTGAAAAATATAGTAGGACAATAGTGCCACAGAACTTTTTTGAGTAGCCAACCAATGTTTGATTTGACTTAAGGACTACTCATTGAGAAGGAAATCATACCAGACACTGCTGGGGTGACCAAGAACCAAAGACTAGATAACCCAGAAACTTAGAGTAAAACCAAATATTACTGGCATAAAAATATAACAATAAAATGACTTCTAAAGTTATTCTGCTACACTCATAGTTCAGTGCCTTACTTAGTCAGCATCAGAGCAACTTCTTCTTGAAACAGATGAGAACAAACACAGAAATATACATCCAGACATTAAACAGAGACTTTGGAACACACATCTTAAATGGGGTGACACCATCAAATCCCTCCCCTCAGAGTTCAGGGAACCCCATGGAAGAAAAAGCAGAAAGTGTAAGAGCCAGAGGGAATGGAGGACACCAAGAGAACAAGCCCTCTAAGTCAACTGAGTAAAGCTCATATGAAGTCACAGACTGAACAGCAATCACAGGACCTACCCGGGGCTTCACCATGTCCTCTGCATATATACTATAGCTTTCAGTTTAGTAATTTTATGGGACTCCTATCTGTGTGAGTGAGTGGCTCTCTGATTCTTGTGCCTTCTTTCAGTGTTCTTTATCTTCTGTTGGTTTGCCTTGATCAACTTTGGTGTGATGTTCTATTTTAACCTATTATATTTTGTTTTGTCATGTTTGGTTGTTCTCTCTTGGAAATCTGGTTTTCTAATGAGAGACTGAAAGGGAGTGGATCCAGATGCAACCAGATGTGGGAGGAACTAGGAGGAGTAGAAAGAGGGGAACATATACTTAAGATATATTGGATGAGAAAATAATCCATTTTTAATAAAAGGGAAAAAATTTGAAACCATAATTATTCCATGACCCAGCAATATCAATATTGTGTATAAGCTTAAAAGAAATTGGAACATTGAGGAGGTGTCTATGGCTGTACATTTATTGTAGCAATAGTTGGAAAAGCCTAGAAATTAAAACAACCTATGTATCTCTCTCCAGGTGGATGGATAAACTTACCTTTATCTGTGGGCATGTGAACTTTTCTTAATGAAGTGACAGGTAGTAAAATATTCATAGTTTCCCCAAAAAACAATTACTCAGAGACTGGCAGTCAGTATGGAGAGAGTCTTTGAAGACACAGAAACTATCAGAACCATGCCACATGCAGGAAGAATACGCTTTCTTTCTCATCTCTATATTCCTATACAGATGGGCATATGACGGAAGGCAAGGTATACTGGGTATGGTCAGCTCATCTGTGAAGAAGAAACAGGCCTCAAAGTAAAATTGGGCTTGGCAAACTTTTTTAAAGACAGGCCAGATAACAAATATTTCAGCCTTCATGGCCATATGGTCTCTGTCATAACTTTTCAACTCTACTTTTGCCAAAACAGTTTGAGAAAATATGTAAAGGGATAAGTGTGGCTGTGTCACAAATTTAGGTTTCAAGTCATTTTCCTATGCTATAAAGTCCTTTGGATCGGAAAAGATGGAAACAAGCATCTGGCTGTGTCCAATGGCTCCCAGAGTCTAGGGATGAAGACAGATGTGTAACAGCACAACATCATGAGAATAGAACAGAATGCTATGATATTCAGTTGTGGACAATGATTCACAGAGGGGGCTTCCAGGTCTCATGGCACAGGATGAAGGATTTCAACAATGTCTACCCATGTCAGGATGCCATAAGGATACTTCAATCACTCTTTGCTAGTTATGAACATTTTCATCTGAGTCACAGGGACATGAGGCCAATAGGAAGAAGCTTCATGGTTTTCTTTATTTTTGTTTTTAAGTAAGAGATTTAAAAATAATGACAGATGTTAATAGAACATCTTCCCAGGGTACAATGTAGCATTTATTATAATTCTACATTTGAAAAGATTGGTTGGATTACTTATTTTCCCAGTATGTCAAATGCTTATCCCTTCTTTGTCATGGGAACACTGAAAGCCTTCCAGGTGGTTTGGGTTACTTGTGATTCTGTTGACCTACTCTGTATATTGTTGACCATAGCCATCCTTATGAAAAAGAAATCCAAACCACACAGCCCCATTCTAGCTCTGCCTTTGTTTCCTGTAAACAGTCCTCTCATTGCTCCCTCTCCTTTATGCTCCCCAGCCTCTGCTGGTCACTGCTCTAGCCTCTATTTCAATGAGCACACTTGGATTACACCTTGCAGTCCTTTCTATGAGTGGTTTATTTTATCCAGCATTGTTGCTGATAATGGTAGTGCACATCTTTTAATCCCAGCATTTGGAGGACTAGAGGCGAGAAGGTCAAAAGTTCAAGGTTATCTTCTGCCATATATTGAGTTTCAAGTACCCTGTGCAATATGAGACTCTGTTTCAAAACAAAAATTGACAGAGTTCATTATAATGTCTAGATTCATCCATCATGACATAAAATGATGTGAGCTATGCTTTTTTTAGGGCTATATAATATTCTTTTGTGTATGTTATGATTTGTTCATCAACTATAATTGATACCATATCTTAATGATTGTGAATATTTTCCATTAATGTTGATGAACATATATGTAATATATGTAATTTGTAATGTGCACCACTAGCACTGGTGTCTAGACACTGATTAATATAATTATTGTGTCATTTACAGTATTAATGTATTATTACTATTGTTGTTGGTGGTAGTGATGATGTGTGTGAGTGTGTGCATGTGTATATGCATGTGTGAGTATGTCTGTGTGTGTATGCATGGGTCAGTGAGTACATGTTTGTGTGTATGTGTATATATGTGTGTCTGTACATGTGTACATGTGTGTATAAGAATGTGATTGTGTATGTATGTATATGTGTATGTGTATGCATGCATATATGTACATGTGTGTATGTGTATCCATGTGTGTGTGTGTGTGTATTTTGAGTGTGTATGTGTGTGTATACATGTGTTTTCATAGATCACAGAACAATTTTGTGGCATGGGTTCTCTCCTTCCATCTTTATATGGATTCTAGGGGGCACTCAGGTCTTCAGGTTTCTATGTCAAGTATCTTTACCCAATAATCTGTCTCACTGGCCATTACAGCTTTTAAATGCTTTTCTTCTTTAGTATTCAACATAATCCCCCTGAGGTTCTTAAATTTTGCTCTTCTCTTTCCTTTTCATGTGTTAATATTGTTCTGTTATCAGTAAATGATTGGACATGGTGAGAAGGGTGGCTACATACTGTGAGGAAAAAATGGAAAAGTGCATTTGCCCGAGGTTTCCAACCAGCAAAACAGACCGACAATTATTAAAAAGCAACATTTTTCTGATTGAAGTTCCAGAGACACCACAAGTTCTGGTACACAACGTGGGTCTGCTCTGCTGTTGCTGCTTTGGAATGTTAAACACGTTTTTAAAAAGAAACTCACATTCTGAACTTGCATGGATTCAAGCGACCTGTGGATCCATTGCTTGAGACAATGACAGCTCAGTTTGTCTGGGGAAGAAAGGTATCCTGCTCAAGGCCAAGCATGCAGAGAGAATCACACTGCTGAGAAATTCTGCTTACCTGGTCTTGACTGTTTGATCAGTGGCTAAGGCAGTCTTGTGAGTTTCAGATATAACAGGGAAGTAGGCAAAGTGAACAGTAATGGGGTGGGGAGTGAGGGAAGAATGTAGTAGCAGTAATGAAGGGCAGAGAGGAAGCTTGCTAGCCAGATGTGTGGAAGGATGGTTGAAATGGAGCCCAGCGGCTTGGCTGCACTGAATCATGAAGGATGGATAGATGCATCTGGAATTCTTCAATTCCTGGCAGCATTTTTTTTCACATAAAAGAGAATTAGGGAGATAATGAGAAGTCACAGAATGTGACAGATTCTGTAAATAACCCCAACAGCCACAAACAAGCGACAGTATTTAAATAAGTAAATGGGGGACATCTGGCCATGATTTGGTACTAACAAGAGCCCACATCAGTGAACATGCCATATCGTTCCAGATGAATTCATGTGTACAGAGGACAGTCATCCTTAATGCTTAGAAAAATATCATT
>NW_021604591.1:5511294-5515122 GCF_004785775.1 Grammomys surdaster
AGAGAGAGAGAGAGAGAGAGAGAGAGAGAGAGAGAGAGAGAGAGAGACTGGAGACTGAAACCACGTGTGTTGAATCTCCATTTATGTTAGGTGAGCTCTCTACCACGAACTACAGACCCAATTGAATTATCTTATAAGGTTTAAGAAATGTTATATATAATATGAAGCATATACATATAATATGCAAATTTATGGAATAGAGAGGAAGGAGATATCATACATCAGAACTCTTGAACTTTCACTGCCGATTATGTATCTATAGGTCACTGTGTAAAAGTGCTGTTTTTAAAATTTTGAATATAAATTTAATTATATTACTATTAAAGCATGTATCTCTTTTTGTTTAGGCGTCCATATTTATAAGTCAAAGTCTTGTCCTTGAAGGGTTAGTTATAACCAAGTTATCAATAATTTTGTTAATTTGGAGTGGGCTTAAATTAAAAAATTAAATTCTTTAATTTGGCCTCTCTATTTTATCCATTCATTTACTTTGCTTCATTCTCTGCCCCTTCATTCAATTTATCTGTTTCCCTGTTATCTCGGGAACTCACAAGGCTGACTCAGCTAATGATCAAGGCGAAGGAGTTGGTGGCAGGTGAGCAGTGGCTTTTTCAACAATGTGACTCCCTCTGCATACTTGGCCCTGAGCAGGGTACCTCTCCTCCCTGAAAAACTGAGCTGTCATTTATCTCAATCAGTGGATCCACAGGTTGCCTGAATCCATGCAAGTTCAGTCTCTTTAAAAACGTGTTTAGAATCCCAAGACAGCAACAGCAGAGTGGACCCATGCCTTGTCTATGTGTAGGTCAGAGAATGACTTATGGGGATTGGCTGTGTCCTCCCATCACTGTGTTCTGGGTTTCAAACACAGGTCACCAGGCCTGGCTTCAAGCATCTTTCTGTGCTGAGCCATCTCCCCACTGTTATCTGTATGCGTATCAGGTAGAACCACCATCTATGTAAGTTAGGCAGACATGTCAGCCATTAACATAGGGTCCTCAAACATGCTAGCGGCCAGAGACAATTACTTCTATGATCAGAGGCCTGACACTAGCTCAACAGTTGCCTTGTAGTGAACTGAGTTAGAATGTTCTGAAATTAACCACAGACTATGAAGTTGTGGAGTCTGAAACATTGCTTTGCATGCAGATCATTAGGAGATTCAACAAAAAGCAGGCTTTGAGGTATCTGCCCTGATAAAGGGCTTGCTTTTGTTCTTTCTTTGTATGTGTGTATATAACTGTGTGTGTGTATTTGTATGTATTTGCATGCATGTGTATATTCTTTAGTGTGTGGGTGCACATAGATCATTGCTCCTCTGAGTTTAGAGGCTAGATTGAAGTCACTGGGGTCATTCCTCAGGCACCATCCACTTTGTTGTTTCCTTTTGACTCAGACTCAATCATTGAACCTGGAACTCATCAATTAGGCTAGGATGACCTGATAGCAAACATTAGGGATCCTCCCGTCTCTGCATCACCACTGCTGAGAGTATAACCACACTGTACCACACCTGACATTTTAGATTAGTTCTGCCTGAGAAACACTGTCTTTCTAACAAGCAATGGATTGTGGACACCTGAGCTCCTTCATGAACATAGCATTGAGTTTTGCTTTTGTTTCTGCTTTTCTTCCTCTAGAAACTATCATGCATATCTGTGGCACTAGTATTTATAGAGAAAATAACTTGTGTCTGTATGGAAGTAGATGGCACCTGTTAATAATAAAATTTTATAGCCTATGGCTTGAGCAGGAAATGGGAGATGGGACATCTGGGAAGCAGAAAGGATTCTGGGATTTTCCAGGCAGGAGATTCTCTTGGGAGATGTGACAAGACAAATACATGGTACTTGAGCACAAGTAACCAGCCATGTCCTGAATTTAGATCAGAATCAATGTGTTATTTTAAGTAATGATCTACTCAGAAAAGAACATAGCTGTATGGCCAAGGTATTTGTAAATGTATTTTGAGTCCGAGTCTTATTCCTGGGAGCATGAGGCTGGGAGAGATACCATCCAAACTTCTACGTGTGTTCTCTTAGGAGACAACAAAATATTTAGAAATACTTGTCTATGTGATGTCTGTTTTCATTCCTGTGTCTGTGATTTTTCTTTTATGAATTTTTGATTCTTTGTCAGAGGAGATGGCTCAGACAGTAAACTGCTTGGCATACAAACATGAGGACCTGCATTCAATGCTCAGAACCCACGTGAAAAAGCTCAGTATGTAGCCACGTGCCTTCAGTTCCATCACTACGGAAGCAGAGGCAGGAAGGTCTCTGGGGCCTGTTGCATAGGCAGTCTAACCTAGTTGGTAAGATCCTGAGAGACTCTTTCTTATTTTTTCTTGTTCTTTTTTAAAAATTTTTTATTGGATATTTTATTTATAGTTCAGATATTATCCCCTTACCCCATCTCCCCCTCGCCCAGGAACCCCCTATCCCATCACCCTTCCTCCTGCTTCTCCGTAGATGTGCCCCTACCTAACCCCCTTGACTCCCTCCCCACCCTCGAATTCCACACACACACAAACAGCGTCCAGCCTTCATGGGACCAAGGATCTCCTCTCCCACCTATGCCCAATGGGGCCATCCTCCCCTACATATACAGCGGGAGCCATGGGTCCCTCCTTAAGTGCTCCCAGGCTCTTTTTTAAAGAAGATGGGCAATGTTCCTTAGTATGATGCTCCAAACTGTCCACTGCTTTTGACATGCATGCATACAAATACTGTAGTACACCTGACACACAGCAACATATAAACCCACATGCATGCAAACATACATATGCATTTTAAAGTTTAAATTCTTTCCACATTTATTGGATATTCTTTCAACGTCTCTGTGGCTTCTCCTTGCATTCTGGACTCCATATCTTGCTTTGGTCTATCATGCTTTGGTCTATCAGGTCAGAATGTCCAATGGTGGATCAGATTTGTTTCTAATAATTCCCTGAGTTATTTTATTCTGTTAAACATACACATTTCCTTGGAGTAATAGAGGGGAAATATGGAGGGAATGGAGATTTTATTAATCAAACACATTCGTGTACATGAAATTCTCAAACAATAAAAATACACACTTCTGCAGCTTGGATGTCAGGACTCCTCATCAGGAACTTCACTGAACTTCATGTTCAGGTCAAGATCAGCTGTTTCAGGCTTTATCTGCCCAGCAGAGCCCTTTCATAATCTCTCTGGCTGGCAGATGATGCCATAAAACAGATTGAGCTAGCATATGTCTTGCCAACAGTGGCCAGAATCACCCTGTATATCTTTATGTTGTAATCAGTAGGACAGTTACCCGAGGCTGTTTCTTGTACTCAAGGAGTGTTATTTTGTTGTTGAAGATGGAGTCTCAGCTGCTTAAAGGGTTATGCAATATTTAGACTTCAGTGGACACAGACTTCCTCTCCAGGAGAATGCCTTCTCTCTGTAAATGAGAAATTTCCCAAGCAGGCAAAGGGCATAGGAACTTCAGTATGTAGCAATCTGTGTTTAATCTTTTTTTTTAAATAAAATGTTTTAAGATAAATTCAAGATTCTTAAAAGACAAGTGAATCTCAAAACCTTTGGAATTATCCAAGAAAAACTAAGGAGTGTCACTTAATCCTAAATAGAATACAGATTTTGACACTTTATACACTGAGGAGCTTTTGTTTCAGGAATGCTATCTTCCATCTTTCTCCTGTTATCCCATCGCACTTTGTCCTCCTTAAGTGCAATGATTACAGAATGTTCAAGGCTTCAAGAGCCTTTCCCATCTTTGGACAATAGCACGTTAGCAAATTTTGCTCTCTCTCTCTCTCTCTCTCTCTCTCTCTCTCTCTCT
>NW_021604591.1:5515222-5568020 GCF_004785775.1 Grammomys surdaster
TCTCTCTCTCTCTCTCTCTCTCTCTCTCTCTCTATCTTTCTCTCTCAGGTTTATCATCATTCCATCACTTCTTAACTAGACAGTGCACATCCTGGTCCTATCCTTTAAATATTAATTTTACTATATTGATGCATTAAAATGTGCATGATTATTCAGTGCTGTGCAGTGGTGGGATGGGAATGGAGATGATTCTCAGTGGTACAGTGTATACTTAGCCGTGTTATAGGTCAATATCACTATACTTTGTGTAATTATCTCATCGAACTATATCACTTGAAACCTTTATCTTTTTTTGTGAAAAAAGCATTTAAAATCCTCCCTATCGGGTATTGTGAAACTGTCAGTCAGAGTTATTCCACTGTGGTATGGACGATTAGATATTATTTTGCCATCCAACCACAGCCTGGTTGGCTACCGTTAACTTTACCTTCTCCACCTTTGTCTTCACACTCAGGCCTTGGTGTATTATTTATTTTTAACATAATCCCATGCTCATTATCAATGGAAATTTACTATTTATATCAACAGATATTCATGTATTGCGTTCCATATATTACTTTGTTATTCACTGTGGGGGATATGTAACAAAACAAAAGCCAGGTAAGCCCTTGGCTTTCTTAGGCTGATATTCTAGTTGATTTCATCTTCAAAGTTTCAACACTATTATGGTTGGACATTCTAAATTCATGCTGGTGTACAGCTCATTCCACTTGAAAATTTGTCTTCCCAAAGGAGTGAACAGTAGACTGAGGTAAACAGTTTTACAAACAAACAAACAAACAAACAAAGCTCTAGAAAATATTTGTTAAACATACAGAATAGCATCTGACAATTGGGGCTCCAATATGACGATAGTGAACAACTTTAGTATGTACATGGGGATGTGGAAAGAATATCTGGGAGAATAGCTATTTAGAATTCTGAAGTAACAAGCAAGTAGTTGGCATAATCAAAGAAAATAGCATGAAGACAGACAGTCACATGGCTAGTTTCCAAGCCTGAAAATTATCTATGGACTTATGTATCAGTTAACTTTCTCATTGCTAAGGCCAAATATCAGACACAAGATACTTAAGGGTGCAAGAATTGATTCTGTCTCACAGTTTGAGAGCACCATTCTATGTGGAATATAATCCGTGGAAGAATAAACATAAGATCACATTGCCTTCTTAGTAGATGGATGCCTTCAGTAACAGAAGGCAAGATCATTGTTTTCTCAATGTGTTCAAAGTTGCATTTAAATTTGGACATTAAAGAAAATGTCGCTGAACACCCAGTTTAAAGGAGTCTGGGTGAATGTTATTTGTTAAGGTACAGCAAAATACTGCAAATAGAACTCCATTGTTTGTTGAATTTATCAGCTTAGTCCAAAATGGAAATGTCTGTCTTAGTGGTGCAGTGCTTGCCTAGCAGTTTGGATTCAGTCCCTAGTATCATCATTCCTCCAGAAAAAAAAAAATGTGTCTGATAGGAGAAAGTACAGGAAAGCTATTTACATTAGCTAGCCCTTAGGGAGCAATGACAGCTAGTTGCTATGAAAAGAGGAATCTATCTTATCTCTCACTTTAATTAGTAATATCCTAAAGTATTTTACAATTTCAAAGTGGGATGCCAACTGCTCACCTGAGATTAATAGACCTTAACTTATTATAGAACAAGTCATTTAGATAATAGTTCATAATATAAAAACTTAACTTTTTAACTATGAATGGATTCCCATAACGTATATAAATAAACATCCCTTTAAGGGTATCTGTCAATATAATCATAATTTCAATTAAATTATAACCCTCAAGTATTTAATAAATCCTAGATATTATAGCATGGCAGGATTATAAATCTCCTTGGTAACTGGATTCATAAATGAGAGTGGCTTGATATTTTATGGATTATATTTGCAATCCCAATAGAACTCACTACTAAATTTCAGTTCAAGAATTGGGGCAGAAAGATTTTAGAAAGAAAGAGAGACAGAGAGAAAGAAAGAAAGAGAGAGAGAAAGAAAGAAAGGGAGAGGAAGGAAAGACAGGAAAGAAAGAAGAGAAAGAAGGAAAAAAATAAAGATAGGTAACAGAGAAAGAGAACATGGCTGTGGTCATGAATATTGTCAGCTTGTCAGGATCTAGAAACACTTAGAAAACAGTATGTTTATTCTGATCTTAGAAAACTCATGCATGCATATGATATAATACAATAACTCTCCCCAAACTTGGTCTTTTGTCCATATGTATCAATCTCACCTCATTTCAACTAGCCTTATTAGGTTTTTTTTTTTTTTTTGGTTTGTGTGTATTTTTTTCCTATTTAGCCACCTAGTAGGACCAGGCTGGAATGTGTGAGCACTGCACAGTGTTAATGAGCTCCACTCATAGATATCTGTCTCCTCCAGCAGCATTTACTGAAAAAGGCTGCTCTTTCTCCAACTTTTATCAAGAATCAATGGACCACTTATGCATGAGCTTACCTCTGGGATCCCTGTCCTGTTGTACTTGTTAATGTTTCTCTGGCAACATCATTCTGTTTTAATTATAATGGTTTTAATATGTATTTTGAAACCTATAGTGGGGTACATAAGTGAAGGACAATCTAATCTTTCACAAAAGAAATTCCTCTGTGTTGTGATCTACTAAGCTCAGTGTTTTCCATGACAAGTCCCCTGTGTTGTGACTATAGAGCTCTGACAAATGAGAGATTGAGACATCTGTACAAGAAGCATCTACATCTGGAATGTTAGCTACTCTGAGAAGAGGAGATAAAGAGAATGAGAGCGAGAGACAGCAAGAGAGAGCAAGAGGAAGGGAGGGATAGAGTGAAAGAGAGAGAAGCAATACTGAATGGAGAACAGAGATTTCCCATACCCACTTTGGTAGTGAACACTGCAACAGAAGGAGTCTCTTATGTTCTAGCCTCCTGTTAGTATCCTCCATGCTGACTCCCGGCACCATCTTTACTCATTTTGCTTTCGGTTGTTAGTAACTCCTTCCTCAAGGACCCAAGATAATTTCCTCTCTCCTTTCTTTGCTCCACAGTTGAGACTTATCTTGAAAGGAAAAGGAATCCTATGTGGGTTCAGAAACTTGGCTGGTGATCGCAGGGGTCCCTGACCTGCTGTGATCTCAGTGAAATAGCTCAAGCCTAGCTTCTCTTGAAGAGTTGGTCCTCTAGATAGAACAGAGGATGGCGATGCTGTTGGGGCTCAGGTGTGCTAGAGAGATAATGGATGCACATTTAAAGTTAATTAATGATACAATTCAGCAGAAGATCAGTGACAAATAAATGACACAGACAGCTAGTATTGGGAGTCCGGAGGGGTTTAATAGCTATTTGTGGGTTTGACTTGCATGGAGACAACTGCCCGTTGTGCTTATATCCAGCAATTACTTTTCTATTAACTTTGTCTGTAGGGTGGCCAAGTGTCTGGCGTTGTTCATCACCTCTGTTTAATTTCACTGTTTTTATTCTCATCACATGGTAATTGGCAATGTTTGGACACCAGCTTTTCAAGTAGTTTTTTTTTTCTTTAGAAAATGAGGACAATAACTTTCACCATGATTCTTATAACCTTGGCCCACCACTTAATTTTCCTCTTGTAATTATGTCAAAGAAAGCTTAATAGCCAGTACCTTATTTGCTGGGAGAAAAGTCTGAGCTGATAACAGGCATGCTTCCTGTCTCTGAATTTGTTTCCTTTGTATTATAACAGGGGTGATAGAGTGATAGGATTCTTCCAAGTCCTAGACCTGCTGGCTAGCATGTTTTAAACTATTCTGTGCAAGAATTAGTAATTGTCTATATAGTTCAGGAATACCAAATAATAACCTCATATCTATATTTTGCACCAGGACTTTACATGCCCTTTAAGTTTTAATTAACATAATATGCAATTAGAGCAGATTCTAGAATGTGATGATGCTTGAATATTAAAGGTAAAATAAGGCTCAGAAAAGTTAGGTGGCTTTTCTTGATTATGTGCATAGAGCAGGGGTCAGTCTGAGAAGAAAACTGACTTGGTTGGTTGTTTAGAGGGTCAGTTTTCACAATAGCCTTGAACTTACTCCAGTGCCAATGAACTTAGACAGGTTATACTAGGAAAGGACCTGAATGAACCCAGAGCTTGAATCATTCTTCAAGAACTCAGTGCTTTGGCATCTCTTTGTCTCCAGAACTTCAAGCTTTTAACATCCTGGGAACATAGCTTCTTTGTTTTCGACAGTATCTGAGTTGAGTGGAAGCTATTGTTTACTTTGAACTGGTCATGACAGGTACTGTTTCTGGAAACAGGAACACTTAGACCTAAATGGACGGTCTTATATCCAGGAAGGATATTCAATTTGAGGACTGAGACAGTTTTGGGGCAAGGTAAAGTGGGCAAATGTGTACCATGCCCATCTTTAGAAATGAAGACAAAAGTGTGGTCTTCTGGTTCTGTGCAACTCAAGAGAAATTTGAGCCAGAAATAGCAGACAAGAAGGTAGATCAAACAATTGGGGGAGCTGCCTCTGTGTCCTGTAGTTAGTAGCTGTCTAGGCCAAATGATATATCCCTTAATACCATGGAATATAATATGGGGAAATTTCTCCATTAAATTCCAGGCATTTGAAGAGTTAATTGAGGGAGCTAGAGAGATGTCCCATCTTCTCAGAGCCCTTGCTGCTCGTGAAGAGGACTTGAGTTAGATTAGACAAGGAAGACAGCTTATAACAGCCTGTAATTCCAGTCTCCAGATAGTCAAGATCTGAATGTTTCTGTTTTAAAATTCCAATTATTAAATTTCTGTGTCTGTTACTTGGTTGGTTAAAGCACTTGTCTAGTACAATAAATTTCTTCTGATCTCTGTAGAGACTTTCATGCACATATATGCATAAATACTTTTTTCTACAAGTCACACATATACAGAATGAAAGGATATATATATATATATGTATATATATACACATATACATATACATACATATACATATACATATACATATACATATATACATACATACATACATACATACATACATACATACATATACTCATGCAAGAAAAATTAGTGAAAAATAGGCCATGGATTTAAAGGAGAGCTGAGAAGGATTAAAGGAAGATATAAAGGGAGGAAAGGTAACAAGAGATGTTATTATATTCTCAAAAATTAAAAAATGCATTAGTTAAGGTCAGCTTTCTATAAAATATAAAATAGTGTCTGAGATCTTTCTGATACACTTGAGTTAGTGCACACAGTTTTTTACACACACATATATAATTGCTAGTTATTTGCATTTTCTCTGTGAATATTTCATGCAACTTTATTTAGAGGAAAAAGGCTCAGAGAATTCTAAGAGTGGATAAAAATGCAAAGATTTCAGTTTTATTTAGTTTTGTTACTATTTTCATTTGTGTAGCTTTCATACATAGATTTAGTCATTGTGCTGAGACTCACCTCTTTATCTTCTCTATGCCCCTACCCCTCCTGTTGGATACCTTCTTTCCATTTAGCTTGTCCCTCTGTGTTTTTTGAAGATCCTGTGCAGGTGACCACAGCTAAGGTAGCTGGGATTAATCTGTTTATGGGTTATCCAGAAGACAGAATTTTAACCCTCACCTCCAAACCCCTGGCTTTTATATTTTTCCTGTCCCCCTTCTATGATGTTCCTTGTCTTTTATTTCTTAATCCTACTTTTATTCCACTTCAACATTTAGAAATCAATAAATCTATCTAGGTCTTTCTAGCCTTTCTAGTAAATTAGAAAGATGAATCTTTTCAAAAAATGCAAATAACTGTTGAATTCATTGTACTATACAAGTGCTTTAACCAGACAAGTAACAGACACAGAAATTTAACAATAGGAATTTTTAAACAGAAACATTCAGTGTGGCTTTAATAACATAGTAGAACTCACTTGTAATATACTTGCATATGTTGACGTTTCAATTTTTAAAAATCAGATATTCAAAGTTATTGTCCTTCAAAAGATGAAATATTTGGAATTTTAAATCAAGTTTCTTTCCTTCTTCTTCCTTTCATCTTTTAAAACCCATTCTTTACAAGTTCCGTATTCCCAACAATCAGTGTTACACACAGCACTAACTCATTTTTATTACCATGCATCAGATGAAAGTCTCCTTATTTCATTCAGTCGATAACATTAGCTTTCAACTTCAGGGGCATATTCAACCATAGAAATTTCCTCCCTGTAAAACTAACCACAGAGGGAGATGTAGCATACAACACCACAATGAGTCACAGCTTTTGCTTGCATGTAAATTAGAACAATGATGCCCAGCAAACTGGTCTGAAATGAGAAAGCCTTTGATAATAACAGCTTCAATTTACATGATGCTCTACCTCCTGAGGATGTCAAAGATCTTCCAATACATTACAATTTGGAAAGGCTAAAAATCACTGAATTCTGTGCCAGCATTCTCTCAAGATATTAATGTCTGTTCTGTGAGCAGAGCAAGGACTCCCACGTATTATTAATTTGCTACATCTCTAATGTGCTAAGGACATGTTTTGAAATAAATATTTCTGATCATGTCCATTACAACTGGGAGCAATTATTTACTGGATGTTGAAGCAGAGGGTTGGAGAGTGTGTTTCCATAGAACTTTCAGAAATAATCAAAATAATAAGTTCCCTTCCTATACAGATAGAACGTAGAACCCACCACATCTCAGTGTCCAGGTGACCCATTTCTTGGGGCAGTCTCCCCAAGGAATGATTAAACAGTGTGTTCTCTAGTGAAACTTATAGAGATGTACTTTAAAGAGGAATTGGTATTTTAACAGGATCTGTCAATGGTTGCTAGTTGATTATGATGTAGAGAAGCTAGCTAGTTGTGTTAGAAGAAATAACCAATTCATAAAGAAAAAAGATGAAATCCAGTACACACTTTGTGAGCAAACCTGGTTTTTAAAGATGTAGTTTATTTTGGATTATGTATGCTTGTCATGCCCATGAACAGGTCTTCATATCCTCTAGAGCTGGAGTTATATGTGGTTGTGAGTCTTCTGATGAACACGCTAGGACCTGAACTTAAATCATCTGAGCACTCATTCGTCTTTCAAACCCTTCTACATGTGAATCTTAAAAGAAAAAAACTAACATTTTCTTCATGTGATCATTTCAAGAGAATAAAGCTGCCTTTGATGATCACTTTACAAGGCATGAGCAGAATAAAAAAAAATCTTTTGAGCAGAACAGAAAATGAAGTGGATGAATTTTCTGTAAACTTCTAATAGTTATCACCATCATGGAAGTAGGAGATAAGCCATGTAGGATACCAGCTTATGCCCCTATATAATAATATTGAGTATCCTGCAACTTCATAACATGACATTTTTTCTAACACTGGGCTTCCTGGAATGAACATGAATACTCTCAAGAGATGCTTTTTAGTGCAGTAAGATTTCAAAAGTAAATAAACACCTCCATGAAACCTCTGACACCCAAACTTGATATATTTCGTCTTGAAAGGCAAGTTGCTCCTAGGAGTACTATTTCTGCCTTATTTATCCTTTTGAGAGTCATCTACCTTTTAGGAGTGACATGTTTTGGATACATTAAGGGGTGAAACTGATGGGTGAGAAGATTTGGTACCATTTGAATGACAATAGACTTAGTGTAGATGCTGTTGTTCTTGATTTATTTGTAATGAGACAGCTATGAAAAGGGTGCATTTGGCATGAAAATTGACAGAAATACAGGAAACCTTCTAGAAATAAGATGTTAGCTGGGATGTGGGGTCTTCTCAACCACCCATTGTTGTCTGAATTCTGACCTATATTTGTTTCATTGTTGGGGGGGTATTCAATATATTGCTTCTGGAACCTGAGGATTCTGGTACACAATTATAAGCAGAAGTTCTGGATGCCAATTTGCAGCTATTTCCAATTCAATGAGTTCAGGATCATGTTAGTGTTTGAATGGTCAATGTTATTATCAACTCATATCTCATAAAAAGGTAAAGGAAGAAAGAAAGAGAAAAAGAAAATGAAAAAAGAAAAGAAAAAGTAAAAGGAAAAAAGGGAACATGGGATCTGGAAGGAAGGCTCAACAGCAAACAACACTGCTCTTGAAGAAGACCTAAGTTCAGATTATTATCTCTTATATCCAGCCAGGGTAGCTCCTGTCTTCCTGAAACTAGCTGCAAGTGACCTGACATGCTCTTCTCAACTCCCTGGGTACCTACATTTTCATGCTTCTACCCCCCACCCCCACCCACAAATACTTTATTTTTAAAAATTACAAAGTTTATAAAATGAAAATATTTTTGCCTCTAAGTGATGCTTAAAGAAATTTTGAAATGTGTGAACACCTTGTACGATGAGATGTGACAAACATAGACAAAATCTATGGAGAGGTAGTCTTTCTAAAGACCATTGATGTTTCTGGAGAGATCTGTATGCTGTGACAAGCATTCCTTGTAGTAGAGAAGAAAACTACAACATCAAATTAATAAGTTATGGATGGAGAAGTAACAAGAGATGAAGAACTCTTAAAAGGGTGGATACACATCAGGATAGCTGGGGCTGTTTTGGAAACCTTCCAAACGAGAAAAAGAGGGAGAGAGAAGAATGAATGAATGAATGAATGAATGAATGAATGAATGAATATGCTGGTAATTGGCTGGCTGTTCAGGTTCAGGTGGAGCTGAGCAGCTCTCTGTGACAGAGGAAAGACAACAGCTGTTCAAAGACATAAAGGATAAGCCATAAAGGGACAGGTGATAGAACTGTGCATAGGTACAATGTAATTTTATGCTACTCTAAGGACAAATGTCATCATGGCATTGATTTAAGGATGGATACAAATGGAGATCATAAAGTTAACCAAAATAAGCTAGACTCAGAAAGCCAAACATTATTTTCTCTTATATGCAGAATCCAGGTTTAATTTATGTATACAAATATAGCTATATGTAGGTACTTAGATATGTACATCATATTGTGAAACCAGAAAGTAGATCAAGAGAGGGTAAGAAAGGGTATTAAGAGGGCAAGGAAGGAGTGATGGAATACGTATACTAGGCAGCGGCTGGAGAGAAGGCTCAGCAGTTAACAACACTTGCTTGTCCTTCAGGGAATTCAAATTCAGTTCCCAGTACCCATGATGGATAACTCATAGTACCTACTATTCAAGCTCCAGGGGACTCAATACCCACGTCTGGTCTCCAAGGGGCATCTATACTCATGTATGTGTGCACATGTATGCATGTGCACGTGCCTGCACACACACACACACACACACACACACACACACACACACTACTACTACTACTACTATAAAATAAGTGTTTAAGAAAATAGTGTTTAAGAAAGGGTGCCATTCAGAGGACATCAGAGGACACAGGGAGGAGGAGGAAGAGGAGGAGGAGGAGGAGGAGGAAGAGGAGGAGGGGAAGAGAGCATGTAGTATGACACATAAGTGTGAAAATGCAACAGTGAAACCCATCACTTTCAACAGTATCTTACTAAAAACAAAAACATGAAAGGCTAAAATAAGAATAGAATTCATCACGTGGTAGCTTAAGGATAGAAATCTGGGAGCTGTGACAAATCATCAGAGGACCCATGAGGCTGAGACAGTATCCCTTCGTGAGACTCTTTCAAGCCTGTGACACACTGTAGCCACATCTGACTTTCCAACATCCAGCTCTTCCCTTCAATTGTTTGTTAATTTCAGATGTTTCTGGAAAGAAATTATGCAAACTCAAACACACTCTGCCACACATTCCAGGGGTTTCCATGTCCCTCTCTTGTGATCCAACAGCAGTAAAATGTTTCTTGTGTTGTCAAGATGTTCCTCCATTCTGTTGTTTGCCTTCCTAGTTGAACACACAGACGGTTGGCTTAAATTCAACCCTGCAGTTTGCCTGCAGTTGTGGATCAGGATTTTAGAATCTGTTACACCTAATGATTTCCGTATTTCTCTCAAGGGCATTAAAATCATATGCTGTGTCTATTTACTATTGCACTCGTTTCTCTGTTGCTTTTATTAAAATTGTAAATAAGAGTAACACGACAAAAGAGAACACACAGTTTTTAACATAGGACGCATTCTCAAGTGAGTGTTATCTGAAGGAGTAATGAAGACGCCACAGTCATTTCGGCTCTAGTTTTTGGAGCTGGTTTGTGACTCTCCCTTTGTAGCCCTCTGACCTTGGGTCATGTACTTAGCCTCTGTCTTCCTTCATGCTTTCTTACACATGAAACAGAAAGGATAATACTGGCAACATGCCACATCAAGGTGCTAACAATAAAGAGTTAAGAGATATTAGCCCCAGGGAGCAATACTTTGTGATGGTTAATCTGTCTGGATTTAGAATCACCATGGAAACACACCTCTGGGGTTACCTGTGAGGAATTTCTTGGATTAGGTTAATTGAAGTAGAAATGTCCATTTTAAATGTGGGCAGCAGCTTCCCACAGGCTGGGCTCCAGACACGTGAGGAGAGTGGCCTGGCAGCTGCAGTCCTCATCTCAGCCTTCTCACTTCCTGAGCAGCTTCCGTCTACCTCTGTGGCCATACCTTCAACTATGAGCTGCAATGAACCTTTCCTTCCTTAAATTGTTTCCTGTTGGATATTTGGTCTCAGCTATGACAAAAGTGACTAACAGAATTTGTAAGGCTCTGCTCCTGGAGAGTAGCTATGTTACCAATTATTAACATTACACAATTTTCAGTAATTTACAGCCATAATAAAGTTATTTCAACTGATGCTTCGGGGTTTATTTTGTGTGAATGAAACGTAAGGTTTAAATGTGTTGTTTTTTTCTTTCAATTGCTCTTACTCCAGTACTATTATTGAATAATTTATTTCGGTTAACTTTTTATAATCATTCTAATTTTCAGTTGCTTCATATTTAATGTGATTCTAAAAGTCATGTTAAACCTTGTATTATTTTTATCACATGAATGATATACATTTAGTTTAGAATAAGTAAAAACTGTGTCTGCCCCTACTATATAGAGCTGGGAGATGATTCAAGTGGGGTATGTACCTGCCACAGATGCGTGAGTACAAGGTCCATGGCTGAAGCATCAACCTAAAATCCAGGTGAGCATGAAGCCTGCTTGCAACTCTGGGACTCAGGAGATGCATTCATGAGATCCCTGGGGAAGTTGGCTAGCTAGACTGGCTAAATTGGCTAGCCTGGGATCCAGCAAAAGATGATGTTTCAGAAATAAATTTGAAATCTATTGAAAACACATCACAAATTCAACCACTGGCCTCCACATGCATTCTACACACATGCAGATACTCAAACACATAAACACACACACATACACACACACAAATTGTATTAACTACTTCCCCGTGGTAAAAAGCAAGTTAACAAAGGTAGAACTTGATTTTGCTTATGTTTTCAAAGGGAGTTCATGACAGTGAGGAAGCCATGGCACAGGGGCAAAGCAAAAGGCTGGCCAGATGACACACCCAAATAAGGGAGTGAGGGGCAGGGAGGGGGCAGGGTGGGGCAGGGAGGGGGAAGGGGCGGGGCAGGGGGGGGGGGGGGCAGGCACAGGGGTGGGGGTGTGGGAAGAGGCGGAGGCAGAGGCAGAGGCAGAAGCATCGAAAGCAATACGTAAAATAATAAACCCTTCCTTTCTGAAGCTGCTTTTGATTATGGTATTTTACCATAGCAACAGAGAATACCTAATATACTTTTAAAACTCCACAGATTTCTGAATTTGTGAGTTTTAAGATTCTGCCCAGTTTCTGATTCTAAACTGATAGTTCTCAGAATTGTTTTCTTGTTTTACCATTTTTAGTACATCCTGAACTCACCCACATACTCCTGGTCAAACAGTTCTTGCTTCTTCATATTGCTACTTTTTTTTTCAAGAATATGCAGAAGCCCCAAGAAATAATTTATCAAATATTTAACATCCTCTTATCATGAGCTCTAACCTTTAATTTTTTCTATAGCCCTGAACCATCAAGTAAGCTGTCTTAGTGGTAGTTATTCCTGCTCTAACTACCTAAATATATCATAATGGTAGGCTAGCCTCCACTGTCTAAGTCTGTATTGACCATCATTGGTATAGCTCATCTTCACACTGTCTTCACTGGTACAGTGATTGGCACACCCTACTGATAGTATTCTTTGTTACCAATGATGAGGTGCATAGCATATCTACACAGGCTCTTAAGACTTCTCCAAATGTAAATTGAAATAACCCTTCATCAATCTTTCTATCGATCAAAGCGAATGACAGGGCTATAATTCAAGGGGATGAGGACAGAGACTCAGTATGTTCCTGAAAACTAATGGCGTCAAAATCATTCCCCTCTTATTTTGCTCTCTTTAGCAGACTGCACCTGTAAATGTGTAGCTTTACCTAAGGTGACCAGTTCCCCCTTCATTTTCTTGAACCGCTCAGATAACATGGGAATCAGGGTGAACTTAGAAAAGCAAGGTACCAGACTTTAGGAGGTTTGGATCTCAAATTCAGCCCAAATATACCAGCCATAGCATTTCCCATTTAACGGAGAAAAAACCCTCTAAAATGTATGTCCCAAATATTTTATGTGTCTTTGTTCATTCTGTTCCGTCCACATAATTAACTTCTGCCTCCTGATAAGCATAACAAGTCATGGAGTCTCAACCCACTGAGATATCACCAGGGGCTACTTGTGGATTCTGGAGCCATAAGCTAATGTTTTCTTTAACATTCATTTGTTACAGGAAACCCTAGGTCTTGGAGTGAGCAGCTGTGAGTCTACATGATAGTAAGTCCCTGAAATTTTCATGACGGAAACAGACTAATGACTAAAGCACAAAGGAACACTCTAGACTCTTTCTTATATATGAAAATTAGAAAATAATAGCTTTGAGGAAAGGCAGAGCAATGAGCATTTAGTGCACAGGAAATGACTTTCCAAATAAACATGACACACAAGCACAGAACAGGAATATTCCATATCCACCCAGGAAAGGGAATCTAGTATCTATGATTATATCAGGGCACTAGCTATGGCCACACTTTGTGTGGGTAGAAATTGAATTCCTGCAGCAGGCAGGTCCCTGTATTTGCTGATGCATAATGAGAGTACTCTGACTTAGACTGTTTATCCCCTAGAGGCCCATTAAACTAAATACACTTGCCTTAAGCCACCTGCCTTTGGGCAGCCGCAATAGAAATAAAATCAGATTCATTTCCCATCTTGATAAATTGGCATTAACTACTACTTTATCTGAAATAAGCTTGATAATTAGTGTCTCTGATTACATGGAGAAAACTGTTGAATCTTTTAGAATGCCTTAAAAAAAATGCAGCCTTTCTAAATTTGCTGCAGTTGAGGGAGGAGATTGAAAGCCCCGAGCCAGTCGTGGTTGTGATGAGTGTCATTAAAATAGCAATCTTTTTTTGGAAGCTCATCTTGTCCCAAGTAAGTGTGGTTTAGGAATATGAGAACACCTGTGCTAGGGTGGCGAATTTTACCTTAGTGCTCTAATATCCACTAGGAATGAGGGCTAGAAAGAAAGAAATTGATACTCCGAGTGACAGATCTATTTAGCTGACTAATCAGAAAGAAAGGAAAGGGCTCCCAGGGACAGGACTATCACAGGGCCACTGTCCAGCTCTGTGCCTGCTTTTATTCGCAGCCAGCTACAAATAACTCACTTTAGTGATATTACAGTCCATGTCACTGACCACAAACAATGAGCTAGCTGTCCTCAGTGATATGGGGAATACTTCCCAGTTGAGTCTTGCCAGCTTTTCAGAAAACAACGGTGGTGGATTTTTATTGTCTTTGGTTCCCAGAGAATCTTTTCTTCTGTCCTCTTTTATGCTAGGATACATAGAAGGACTCCTTAGACTGGAAGTAACAGTCTTTCCATGTTTCTGGAAGCTTCTTCCAATCACACACACACACACACACACACACACACACACACACACACACACACCTGGCTGAGGCATTTGTTGATGTCAGGGTGAACAGACAGAGAGCACTGTCAGCCTGATCTTGTTTGAAGCTGTACCCATATAGACCTGTGGTTACAGAGAAAAAGGGAACTTTGGGAGGCATGATGCAGGCTAGAAAGAAGAAAGAATATGTGAAATTCTTCAAAAGGGACAGAAGAACTAGTGAAGGTCATCAGTGTTCATACTATGAATTATCTGATCAAATTAATGATGTTACTTACTGTTTCTACAAAATTTACTCTGTACATGGCTACTTTAAAAATACCATAAATATATTATTTGATTAAATTATACAGAAATCTCATAAGTCGATATAACAGAGATAATAATTCCACTTCAAAGTGGTTTGAGCCAGTTTAGTTTCAAATACAAACAAAGAATAATTTCTGAGTTCCCAGTCAAACTTTTCTACCTTGACTACCTATCAAGCAAGTTCTGCTAGTCTAGTTACGTCTAGTTACTCCCTTCTCCCATCTAAACAAAATTTAGTGTGAGACATTTTCTAACAGCCAAGCTTGCCTGAAAAGTCATGTGTCTAATAAGCTTTTTAAAAAATCAAATTATAAACTACAGATGGAACCATATAGTGTCTATGGAAAGATATAGGCAAAGTTAAGAAGCAAAGGGAAAGACTGGGATGACTGACATATAAGATTGCAACACCCAGATTATTTCTCCCATGAGGAAACGGAGGGAGAGCCACTTGGGGATGACAATGGGCTTTACAAAAATCACAAAATAAACCCCTCTGCTTTCTCTCACAAGTCTCTTGTGCTCTTAATATGAAGTAAAGGTTCAGGATTTTTACAGTAGAAACAGCCATTCATATTACAAAAGTCATTGTTTTCTCTAGATTTCAGACAAGGGATTCGATGTAAGTGAGTGGTCCCAGAGTCCTGTCCTATTCCCAAGGGTGGCTTTGTGGCTACACCATTGTCCAACATGGCGATTATGGTTATAAGATACACAGAGAACTTTATTTGGAATCTATGTCGAGGTAACCTTTTGGTACTTTTCTGTGTCATTATTATTCCTGAAGTTTACAAGGTGATGAGGTTAGATATGATATTGTTGACCTCACATTCAGTATTGTAATGAGCAGCTAACCAGAAATCTTAGAGAGACACTTTGAAGAAATGACTTGATTTTAAATATGTTTACTGTTTATAGATAATGGATACACACTCTGCAGATTGGAAAATAAGGAAAAAGTTGAGAATTTTCAGTATCAAGTTCTTCCTTAAAAACATAGACATTTACTTCTGTCCAAGAACCCTCAAGTAGAAATATTGTATAATTTCTTGCTTTGCTGGTGAATGTGGTTCAGGAAAGAGCCATAGGAATGTTGTGAGAAATACAAAGCTACAGGATATCTCTGTCTTTCAAGTTGAGCTGAAGATTATGAAAGGAACTTAAGCATTTGTCCAAACTTGAATGAAAGTCCATCTGATGTGATTGGAAAACAAGGCAGAGCCATTCATGCAACAAAAGAAGTTTCAAGCAAAGAGTCCTTCATGGTTCAAGATATGCACCTTGAATTCTGTGGTAAAGGATTAGCTTCCATACAATGTTCATCCTAGGATGCTGTGGTTCTTAACCCAAACCTGCCTCCATATATTCCTCTACCTTTTGATGTATTTGTAATCGCAGGTATGATTATGTTTTACTTCTTCCTTGACAGGAACAATGACCTATATATTTAAAAGATGATCGTGTCTTTGTGATTTATCCAGGTGTAGACTTGTGACAGTGAGGGATATGCAATGGCCATAAAAAGCAGGAACTAAATGGGCTTATAAGCAAATAATATGCAATCTATAGAATATAATGCACAAATTCTGTTACTTCTGTAAAATATACACTGTAAGAAAATGGATTTTCTTCTGTATCTTTCAGATATACCTTTTGCCTCCTGGGAAACAAATTGAAAGATATATTGGAAAGCAACGAACTATACATACTGTTTTCAAAATTAATAGATTAAAAAACTTATAGTTAGATGTAGTAGCATCTAAATCAATGTTGGCAGGCTTTAAAAATACATTCCATTTTCTGTATTAGGGTACTGAGACTGAAGTTACTGTAACTGGTGTTTGCAGTGACAGACTTGCTGAAGTTCTGTGATTCAGATGAACTAGGAGACTCAGGAAATACTGAAGAATCATATCTGGGCTGTTGAACTCCTTTCACCAGGCAGAAATATATTCTTTATTTTAGGATTATATACACCTCCTTTCTGACAAGTAAAGATTAGCTCATCTTCTTTCCAGGACATTGGTTCTAGTCCACATGAAGAAAGACAAAGAATGAGACAACAATCATGGGAGGCTAGTCGCAGGAGCATGTACAGTCTATTGGAGGTCATCCTACTGAAGAAAACTGACTGTCCCTCCTTCAGAAGCCACCAACTTTGAATAGTTCCAACAGCAAGGGTGGGGCTTGTGAGCCTCTCAACTCTTCCATAGTAGGATATTAATTGGCTTGACCTTTTACAGATCCCATGGAGGGAACCAGCGCTGTTGTGAGGTCAAGATTGTAAGAAGATATTTTCTCTTAACTAGATAGTTAATATTTCAGATAAAAATGGAAACAGAGAACCCAACATTTAAAGACGTTTAAACAGAAAGGGAGAAATGGTTAATGGATGACATCCCTGTCCATCATCTGGATTAAGAGAGAGAAAATTTACCTTGTGCTGGAGAGATGGCTGTGGTCAAGAGCACTGGCTGCTCTCCCGAAGGTCCTGAGTTCATTTCCCAGAAACCACATGGTATGGCTCACAACCACCTGTAATCAGATCTGGTGCCCTCTTCTGGCCTGCTGTATGTGTTATAAATAAATAAATCTTTGAAAAAAATTTACCTTATTGAATCGCAAGGACTGGATAGAAGATTGGGTTTAGAGCAGAGTTATTGTGGACTTCTCTTAATATGTCTTGAGTATAGTAACATTTGATTATTACCTAATATTATTTTAAGAAATACTGAGGAGACCTTGGTAGACATCTCTTGTTTGATTTCATTAATGAGGATTAAGTCTACAATCACGAAAACTTGCTTAAGAGTGGGAGCAGCCTGCTTATCCATGTACAAGTCAAGATCCTGCTCCATGTAGCCTATAAGAGAAGAATCATGATAAGGATGGAAGAAGATTTGGAATTTGATGAAACAGCCACTTTGAATGTCACGGAAAACAGAGGCTCCACCATACTCAGAATATCGTTTTCTCAGTTTGCATTTCTGAGAATGAAGGGCTCAGGAACAGAGAGGCTAATTAACATAGGCCCCTGAGAAGACCGACCTGTAGGTGGGGGATGCCCAGAGAACATGGACACATCCCACAGGACAGACTGTTGGCCACCCGCAGACAAGGGAAGTCCCTGCCACCTCATTTCTTAAAGACCAATCAGTTTAAAAGTCATGCTGTTCCTCCAATCATACTGTGCCTAGCTGCTGTTGCTTTATGCTACCCTTGGAGACTGTATAAATATCAGCTGAAGGAGCTGCGCGGATCGCCTCTCCTTTTGGACGCAGGATGACCCCAGCATACTGAAACAGTAAAAATTCCTCTTGCTTTTACAATGATCCCCGACTCTTTGCTCTTTACTCAGCCCCCCCCAAACTAAGTTTCTGTTCGCTAGAGTCTTACAAGAACTCAATGATATCTGCTATTTGATCAAGTAACCACTGTGACAAGAGAGAAGCCATGTGAACACAGTGTTTTGGAGTGTAGAGTTCTATAAACTACAAGAAGGTTGGAATATGCTTCTACATTTTACCTTTTCTCATAGGAGGAGCTCAAATGAAAACTGTGAATTGGATGAGAAAATAAAATGTCTTTTTAGGAAAAGTGTAGGGCATATACCAGCAAAATAGGGCAGTGACCAGCATAGTCCCTCATGTAAGCATGTCACAGGTAAGCTAATATTCACTAAATCCTCCTCGACTGGATGAGTCAGTGAAGGAAATATCAAGAGAATTAGAAAATACTTTTTGACTACATGTTTGACAAGTCTTTTTCATCTAAAAACAGTTTTTTTTTTTTGCTTAGTCTTTAAAGGAAAAACTTATGATAAAGAAAAAGTCCTGCACTAATTCTTATTTTATAAAAATGATGAATTTTAAAATTACTAGTAGTTTGATCTTTGAACAGCTTTTACCCATACTCTGATGTTTTATTTATTCCATTTTATTTATGAATATGTGGAGGAACTCACATAAGTGTGCCTGTAAAAAACACAAAGGATTTTTGGATCCCTTATAGCTGAAGTTATAGGATGTTGTATGTCCCCAAGTGTAGATTTTTGGGAAACGAGCTTGGTCCCTTGCATTATCAAAAAATAGTCTCAATTGTTGCTCTGTCTAACTTGTACATAGTATGGTAACCATTCTGTCACAACTGAAGGCTATAGGAGGGGTCTATTTAATGCTATTTTTAAATGATCTATTAGAACTTTCGAGAATTACATAATTTTTCCATTTGAAACCCTTCCTAATACTCCTCCTTGTTTGCTTTTTAAAAAACTCATGACTTCTCTTGTCATTAATTGTTGTTACATACATATTTTGTATATCAAAAAAAAGAGTCAAAATAAAATAAGACAAAACAAAACAAATGATCTACTCAATAACTGAGCCTGAGACCTAAACGTGGAGTTCTCAAAAAAAAAAAAAGAAAAAAAGAAAAATGGCTAAGAAATATTGTAAAATTGCATATGTTCTTTTAAATTGAACAAAATTGAGGCATATGAAACCAAAATATTTTGCTCACAGTGAGGAATTTTTGGAAACCTATTAATCTGCAGATCATTTCACTGTTACATCATCCCATGTTATTTATGTAAAAAACTTGTAAGGAAAGCTTGATCCTACTCTTAGCTGTGTGTGTGTGTGTGTGTGTGTGTGTGTATCTACCTACTCCCTCTCTCTGACTCCCTCTCCCTCCCCCCCTCTCTCTCTCTCGTGTGTGTGTGTGTGTGTGTGTGTGTGCTTTGTGCTTTGTGCTTTGAGTACAGTGCTCTCAGGGGTTCGAGAGAAGCATTGTTTCCCTTGGAATGGGAGGTGCAGATAGTTATAAGCTCCTTGATTGGGTGCTGGGAACCAAAGTTGTGTTCTCTACAAGAACAGTGCATACTCTTAACCTCTGACTGGGCCATTTTACCAGCCCTCTGTTGCCTCCTTTTTAATGATTTTATGAGAAGACTTTTGAAATTTGAAAATTCAAATCAATTCTACAATAGTAGGAACATAGTTACATTAAAGCATTTACATTAGTTATATCATACTCCATTCCATCCTGGGTAATAGACTTTATTAAGGCTTCTTTGATATTTAAATATCATGCAGGGAGTGCCTGGGAAGAGGACTCAGTAAAGTGCTTGCCTGTCAAGTAAGGATGTGAGTTCAATCCCCAGAGCCCAAGTAAAAAGACTGAGCATGGTGAAATGGCTCATAATCTCAGAGCAGTCACGACAGAGACCAGTGAATCCCTGGGGCTCCCAGGCCAGTCAGCTTTATGGCAAGCAGTGAGCACTGCCATTACCCCTTTGCACAGTCTCTTTCTTCCATATTTTCATTGCGTAAATGGGATGCCTTTGATGACTTTAAACGTATTCTTTATTGGAAGTGAATTGCTTAGCATATGGAACTGAAAAAGTCCCTTCTTCTTCAAAACGTCCTACATTTATGGAGAAGGGAAACTGCTCTTCTCTCTCCCAACAGTAAGACAACAGGATTCACAGATGAATAATAAATACTTCCAGGGAAATTAAGTGGGTAGAACAATTAAAGCTACATACACAGTAACTACAGTGTGATTTTCTTTAGCTATTTATACAGTGAATATTCTGGGACATATATGCCGGCTTCAGTACTAGATACTTCAGTGGGATTAAGAGAGTACATTGACAACATTTCTGTGAAAAATTTACTGAAGGAAAAGCAGTTATCCAACTGACTGAACACTGCCACTTCTAAACCATTAAGAATCAATTCTCAACATCATTAGATATCTTGCATCTTACCAAAGGTGTAACATTCTGAAGCAATTTGTTTATGTGTTCTCTGCCATGCACACATCTGGGTATGCTCAATATGGGTGTATAATAAGAAAGACTTGGAAAGCAAAAGTTATATGAATGTGTGTCTACATATTCATTCATCTCCAGATTACTGTTGTTTTATATTATATAAGGGTTTATATATTATATAAGGATGCTTTTAATTATATAAAGATGTATACTATATAAAGATTTCAAATGCTTCACACACAAAGTCACCAGTTAAGCTTAATCAGAGAGCAGATGACTAAATCAGGGAAAGAGAAAAGAAAAAGTGTAACTTTTAAAAACTCTTATTTATTTTTAAAAGATATCTCCTTCCTCCCTATCTCTCTGCCTTCTCGCCCCCCCTCTCTTTGTGTTGTGTGTGTGCGTGTGTGTGTGTACATTGTGTTTAAGTGACTGCGTAGGACAGGAGAGAGCACTGGATTTCCCTGGAGCTAGATATGCAGGCAATTGTGAACTGCACTTACTAGTGCCAAGAACCTAACCTATGTCCTCTACAGACAACTATGTACTCTTAACTCTGACTGTTCAACCTCTCTGTCCTATGTTTTTGATTCTTTTCAGCCATGTGAACATAGTTAAGTTAGATGACTGTGTGTGACAAAATAGGCATGTTATAGAGGCCTGCACAGGGGAAGTGGGAGCAGTTGGGTGCATATTAGAGGGAGAAAGATCCCTATGAAATAGTTCAGGCTTGATTGAGAAGAGGAAGAGAGGTGGTAAAAGTTTTCTATGGGGAGGCATTGAAAGTTACAAGACCCTTATTTATTTTCTTTCCTTTGAGCAGTAAATCTGGCCTCCAGGAAGTCTTACCACCTATGGACAACTTTGCCTCAGGTCACCGCGTTGTGTATAAAATGAAATAAAGTAATCAGGTCACCCCTTTTCTAATAAAATGAAATAAAATAAATAAAAAATAGAAATAATGGCAATGCCCCAGAATAGATGAACTAACAAGATCAGGAATAGAAATAATGAGAAGACAGATCTTGAGGTACAAATGATCCTACAAAGGTAACTCCTCCTCCAAGCTCCCCCAAGACACCATAAAGAATGTCAACATTACCATGGACTCATCTTGTGATATTTAGTTAGATTTTTAAGCCTAAGATGAGCCATAGTTCTGCTTACTCAGGCATATTTCTTTACTACAACAACAATATTACAAGGCATCTTCTTTCAATAATAGGTGAAAGTGGGGAGGCTGAAGGGGCATCCATTTTCTCTGAGCTATTAACTATTGATGGATACAGGAGAAGGGAGAATTACAACTTTAGTTGTCTGCCTGGTATTAAAGCCCACCAAACTTCAGCAGTTAGCTCCAAACCTATGTTCTTATAGACAGCACTGGTTAATAGGTCACAAAACACAATGAGGAGATATGAAAGTGAAAGATAGCTTTGTGGGAAGGGGTTGAGGTTAGACACAAGTGATTAAAGAAATCGGGGGGGGGGGCAGTGAGAAGCATACATTGCTTCCATGTGTAAAAATGTATAAAAGCAAATATAAGCAATGACAGTAGTAACATCTGTATTATTGACTTAAAAATAAAACTCTCAAATTTATCACTGTACATAGATACAGAAAATCTCATTTTAAAATTTGAAAACATATATTTAAAACATCTTTTAAAAGTGTAATAAAGGATTACTTTAAAAATCATACTTCAAGGGCTGGAGAAAGGGCTCAGTATATAAACGTACTTGTTGCTCTTCCACATTCTGGTCTCAGAACCCACAAAACCAGCTCACTGTCTTCTGTAAATGCAGCCCCAGAGGATTAGATGCTTTTTCGGGTCTTCTCCAGTACCAAAATGAGAAAAAGTAAACACGCTTTATTAAATTGAACCAGTAGTTGTTTTCATAGAAATAGTAGCATAAACAGTCTGTAGGTGGGTTATGTTATTTGTTTGGAATGTATTACTTCATTTGTTAGGCAATGCTATTGATATCAAATATTTTTGCAAAAGGAAAGAAAGTCTGAATCTCTAGATCTTGTTTACATGGTTCTCCATGTATAATTGATGGAGAAAATCCCAATAGTTATAAAACAGTTTCATAGAAAAATAACACTGAAAATAATACTAGCTGATTAGGCTTGGGAGTTCTTTGTTGGTGGGATATTATACCACTGGAATATGCTGTAGCAAGAGCCTTCCTCACAGGATGTCTGAGTTAAATCTGTCTGAGATATTTTCTTAAGCAATAGTTACTATGCATATTCTACCAATAGTTATTGTCTCCAAGAAAAATCGAAGAACCAACTAAGATATTTCCAATTTCTTCAAAAGGCCAGATGGCAATTAGGCTATAGTTTGAACTAATCTCTTGCCAAAGTTAATATTTGTACTTTGATATGCCCTTTGAGAGAAGTATCTCAAAGCCAGTAAATACTAGTTTTAATATTTATGAAAATGAATCTGGCTGAAGAATTTATTTTGATTCAGAAAAAAAAAATCTTATGTTGATTAGCCAAATCCCATCTCAGCATGTGTATTAGTCAGATTTAAAACCATACTGCAAACGTTAGAATATACCAACTGTCTCAAATTGGTTTAGTAGGTCATTAAATGAAATAAATCAAATATAAATGTTCTCTTAAAGTGAAATATGCTACCAAATGCTATTCTTATAATGATTATTGCTTGGCACAGAATTTGTGTAAAGAAATCTGTCTGGTGGGCATGGTAGAGCAAATCCAATGTTGACTCATGTTTGATGTCAACATGAAGAGGAGAACAGAGCTAGGATCAAAGATTTCTTCATCCGAAAAATTACCATTCAAATTGTGCCTTTATTACATGTGCCAGTGTTAGGGTTCTTTTTCACAATGTGCTCTAGCATTCTTGACAGAAATGGGAGCCACACTTCCTTAGCCAGGCTAAGTATGGAATAAAAAGAAACACACACACACACACACACACACACACACACACACACACTTGGTATACAAAATATATTTATATTTTGAAGCACACATATCTGCCAAAATAATAGACTCAATTTAAATTAGATGCTACTAACTTATCAGCATGTATAAATGTGTTTAATAGGTTTTTTCATTTATTAGATGTTTGAAATATTATATAGATCAGGTCTACCCCATAGCAACTCCTACCAGGTCTACTACTACTTAACTAAGCATCTTTTTGCCTCATCAAGTCCAATTTGTGATGCCCACATATGCTTAGGATGAGGACTTCTACCAGAGCATGACTGAGCTACTAAGGGGCAGATCCTTAAAGAAAACTGACTCTTCTCCAAGAAGGCATCAATTGCCAATATTTCTTCAGCTAGGGTCAAAACTTGATGCCTATATCCCACCTCCAAGCTGGTTTGACTGGTCTGAACTGGTATATGTCAGGTTTATGCTGTGAAAACAGCTGTGAGTTCTAATGTACAACTACCCTTTTGTGTCAGGACTACACTTTCCTTTTAGTCATCCACTACCTTTGGTTCTTACAACTTTTCTACTCTTCAGCAATGATCGCTGAGTCTTGTGGGAAAGCAGGTGTGACATTGATGTCCCATTTAGACCCGAGGATTCAATAGTCTCTCATTCTCTGTACCTTTACCCATTGCAGCTCTCTGTTTTCATCACCATTTACTGCAAAAATAAGAGTCCATGTGACTTATCATTTTTTTTTTAGTTTAAAATCTTTATTATTTATTTTATGTATTTGGATGTATTGCCTACACATATGTCTGTGGACCATGTGCATACCTGGTGTTCACAGGGACCAGAAGAAGGCATCAATTCTGATACTGGAGTTATAGACATTTGTGAGCCACCTGTGGGTGCTAGGAATTAAATCTGGACCTTTGGAGGAACAACCAGTGATCTTAACCATGGAAATATCCTTCCAGCTCGATGACAAAATTTCAAAGTATCACTATTATTTAGATGTGAAATTAATTCTTGTTATGTGTTTTTTCCAGCAAGACAGTAATGCTTAGAGTTCACATGTATAAAAATTTCCATATTGAATCATTTCATCATCTCTGTGTTGAATATTCTGTACAATAATGTACCTATTTGCACATGTAAATCTTAATGCCTAATGTGTGGGTGGAATTTGTGTTTCTAAGTGTGTATGTGACCTGATATCTTTTTTTAAATTGAATATTTTATTTACATTTCAGATATTATCACCTTACTCCATTCTCCCCACCCTGCCCAGGAACTTCTTATCCAATCACCCATACTCTTCCTTCTCTGCATCCAGCCTTCATGGGCCCAAGGATCTCCTCTCCCACCTATGACTGATAGGGCCATCCTCCCTTACATATACAGCTGAAGCCATGGATTCCTCTCTAAGTGCTCCCAGGTTGGTGGTTTAGACCCTGGGAGCTCTGGTTGGTTGGTATCGTTGCTCTCCTCATGAGGCCACAAACCCTTTCAGCTCCTTCAGCCTTCACTCTAACTCCTCCACTGGGAACCCCTTGATCAGTTCAATGGTTAGCTGTGAGCATCTGCCTCTGAATATGTCAAGCCCTTGCAAACATCTAAGGACACAGCTATATCAGGCTCCTGTCAGCATGCACTTCCTGACATCCACCTCAGCATCTACCTTTGGTGACTGCACATGGTATGGATACCCAGGTCTGCAGATGGCCCCTCCTTCAGTTTCTGTTCCACACTTTGTCTCCATATTTGCTCCCTTAAGTATTTTGTTACTCCTTCTAAGAAGGACCGAAGCCCCCCCACGTCATCTTCCTTCTTCATGAACTTCATGTGGTCTGTGAGTTGAATCTTGGGCATTTCAAGCTTCTGGGCTAATATCCAATAATCAGTGAATGAATACCATGTGTGTTCTTTTGTGATTGGCTTACCTCACTCAGGATGATATTTTCTAGTTCCATCCATTTACCTAAGAATTTCTCGAATTTGTTGTTTTTAATAGCTGAGTAATATACCATTGTGTAAATGTACATTTTTTGTATCCATTCCTCAGTTGAAGGACATCTGGGTTCTTTCCAGCTCCTGGCTATTATAAATAAGGCTGCTATGAACATAGTGGAGCATATATTCTTGTTATATGTTAAAGCATCTTCTGGGTATATTCCCAGGAGTCGTATAGCTGGGTCCTCAGGTAATACTATGTCCAATTTTCTGAGAAACCGCCAGACTGATTTCCAGAATGGTTGTACCAACTTGCAAACCCACCAACAATGGAGGAGTGTTTCTCTTTCTCCACATCCTTTTCAGCATCTACTATCACCTGAGTTTTTGATCTTAGCCATTCTGACTGGTGTGAGGTGGAATCTCAGGGTTGTTTTGATTTGCATTTCCCTGATGACTAAGGTTGCTGGACATTTCTTTAGGTGCTTCTCAGCCATTCAAGTTTCCTCAGTTGAAAATTCTTAGTTAAGCTCTATACCCCATTGTTTAATAGGGTTATTTGGCTGTCTGGAGTCAAATTTCTTGAGTTCTTTGTACATATTGGGTATTAGCCCTCTATTAGATGTAGGATTGGTAAAGATCTTTTCCCAATTTCTTGGTTGTAGTTTTGTCCCATTTACAGTGTCCTGTGCCTTACAAAAGCTTTGCAATTTTACTTGGTCCCATTTCTCAGTTCTTGATCTTAGAGCATAAGGCATTAGTGTTCTGTTCAGGAACTTTTTCCCTGTGCCCAAGTATTCGAGGTTCTTCCCCAACTTCTCTTCTGTTAGTTTCAGTGTATCTGGTTTTATATGGAGGTCCTTTATCCACTTAGACTTGAGCTTTGTACAAGGAGATAAGAATGAATTGATTTGCATTTTTTGCCATGTTGTCTTCCAGTTGAACCAGCACCATTTGTTGAAAACGCTGTCCTTTTTCCACTGGACAGTTTTAGCTCCTTTGTCAAAGATCAAGTGACCATAGGTGTGTGGGTTCATTTTTGGGTCTTCAATTCTATTCCATTGATCTTCCTGCCTGTCTCTGTACAAATACCATGTAGTTTTTTTTTTTTTTATCACTATTGCTCTGTAGTACAGCTTGAAGTCAGGGATGGTGATTCCTCTACAAGTTCTTTTATTGTTGAGAATAGTTTTCGCTATCCTGGGTTTTTTGTTATTCCAAATGAATTTGAGAAATTCTCTTTCTAACTCTGTGAAGAATTGGGTTGGAATTTTAATAGGGATTGCATTCAATCTGTAGATTGCTTTTGGCAAGATGGCCATTTTTAGTATATTAATCCTGCCAATCCATGAGCATGGGTGATCTTTCAATCTTCTGAGATCTTCTTCAGTTTCTTTCTTCAGAGATTTGAAGTTCTTGTCATACAGGTCTTTGAATTACTTGGTTAGATTCACACCAAGTTATTTTATATTATTTGTGAATATTGTGAAGAGTGTCATTTCCCTAATTTCTTTTTCAATCTGTTTATCTTTCATGTAGAGGAAGGCTACTTATTTGTTTGAGTTGATTTTATAACTAGCCACTTTGCTGATGTTGTTTATCAGGTTTAGGAGTTCTCTGGTGGAAGTTTTGGGGTCACTTAAGTATACTATCATATCATCTGCAAATAGTGATATTTTGCCTCCTTCCTTTCCTATTTGTATCCCTTTGACTTCTTTTTGTTGTCTAATTGTTCTGGCTAGGACTTCCATTACTATATTGAATAGGTAGGAAGAGAGTGGGCAGCCTTGTCTAGTCCCTGATCTTAGTGGGATTGCTTCAAGTTTCTCTCCATTTAGTTTGATGTTTGCTACTGGTTTGCTGTATATTGTGTTTACTATGTTTAGTTATGGGCCTTGAATTCCTGATCTTTCCAAGACTTTTATCATGAAGGGGTGTTGAATTTTGTTAAATGATTTCTTAGCATCTAGTGAGATGATCATGTGGTTTTTTTTGTCTTTTAGTTTGTTTATATAGTGGATTACATTGATGGATTTCCAAATATTGAACCATCCCTGCATTCCTGGGATAAATCCTACTTGATCATGATGGATGATTGTTTTGTGTGTTCTTGGATTCGGTTTGCTAGAATTTTATTGAGTATTTTTGCATCGGTATTCATAAGGGAGATTGATCTGAAGTTCTCTTTTTTGTTGAGTCTTTGTGAGGTTTGGGTGTGAGTGTGATTGTAGCCTCATAGAACGAATTGGATAGTGTTCCTTCTGTTTCTATTTTGTGGAATAGTTTGAAGAGAATTGGTATTAGGTCTTCCTTGAGTTCTGATAGATTTCTGCACTAAAACCGTCTGATCCAGGACTTTTTTTCGTGGGGAGACTTTTAATGACTGTGCAATTTCCTTAGGCATTATGTGTGACTGTTTAGATGGTTTATTTGCTCCGGATTTAACTTTGGTACCTGGTATATGTCTAGGAAATTGTCCATTTCATCCAGATTTTCCAGTTTTGTTGAGTATAGGCCTTTGTAGTAGGATCTAATGATTTTTTAAATTTCTTCAGTTTTTGTTGTTATGTCTCCATTTTCAGTTCTAATTTTATTAATTTGGATACTCTCTCTGCCTTCTGGTTAATCTGGCTAAGGGTTTATCTATCTTGTTGATTTTCTCAAAGAACTAGCTCATGGTTTTGTTGATATTTTGTATAGTTCTTTCTGTTTCTATTTGGTTGATTTCAGTTCTGAGTTTGATTATTTCCTCCCATCTACTCCTCTTGGGTATATTACCTTCTTTTTGTTCTAGAGCTTTTAGGTGTGCTTTCAAGTTATCATTGTATGCTCTCTCCAGTTTCTTTTTGTAGGCACTTAGAGCTATGAGTTTTCCTCTTAGTATTGTTTTCATGGAGTCCCACAAGTTTTGGTATAATGTTTCCTCATTTTCATTAAATTCTAAAAAGTCTTTAATTTCTTTCTTTATTTCTTCCTTGACCAAGTCATCATTGAGTAGAGAGTTGTTCAGTTTCCACATGCATGTTGGTTTTCCATTGGTTTTGTCATTATTAAAGACCAGCCTTAGTCCGTGGTGATCTGATAGGATGCAAGTAATTATTTCAATCTTTTTGTATCTGTAGAGGTGTGTTTTGTGACCAATTTTATGGTCTATTTTGGAGAAGATATGATGAGTTTCTGAGAAAAAGGTATATTCTTTGTTTTAAGATGAAATGTTCTATAGATACCTGTTAAGTCTGTTTGGTTCATAACTTCTGCTAATTTCAATGTGTCTCTGTTTAGTTTCTGTTTCCATGATCTGTCCATTGCTGAGAATGGGGTGTTGAAATCCCCCACTATTATTGTGTGAGGTATAATGTGTGTTTTGATCTTTAGTAAAGATTCTTTTACTTATGTGGGTGCCCTTGCATTTGGAGCATAGATGTACAGAATTGAGATCTCATCTTGGTAGATTTTCCTTAGATGAGTATGAAGTGTCCTTCCTTATCTTTTTTGATTACTTTTGGTTGAAAGTTGATTTTATTTGATATTTGAATGGCTACTCCAGCTTGATTCTTGGGACCATTTGCTTGGAAAATAGCTTTCCATCCTTTTACTCTGAGGTAGTGTCTGTCTTTGTCACTGAGGTGTGTTTTCTGTATGCAGTAATATTCTGGGTCCTGTTTGTGTATCCAGTCTGATAGTCTGTGTCTTTTTATTGGAGAATTGAGTCCATTGATGTTAAGAGATATTAAGGAAAAATGATTGTAGCTTCCTGTTATTTTTGTTATTAGAGGTGGAATTATGTTTGTGTAGCTATCTTCTTTTGGGTTTGTTGGAAGATTACTTCTTTGCTTTTTCTAGGTTGTAGTTTCCTTCCTTGTGTTGGCGTTTTCCATCAATTATCCTTTGAAGTGCTGGGTTTGTGGGAAGATATTGTACAAATTTTATTTAGTCATGGAATATCTTGGTTTCTTCATCTATAGTGATTGAGACTTTTGCTGGGTATAGTAGTCCAAGTTGGCATTTGTGTTCCTTTAGGGTCTGTATTATGTGAGTCCAGGATCTTCTGGCTTTAATAATCTCTGGTGAGAAATCTGGTGTAATTCTTTTAAGTCTTCCTTTATATGTTACTGGGCCTTTTCCCCTTACTGCTTTTAGTATTTTTCTTTGTTTTGTGCATTTTATGTTTTGATTATTATATGATGGGAGATATTTCTTTTCTGGTCTAGTCTATTTGGCATTCCGTAGGCTTATTGTATGTTTATGGGCATCTTGTTCTTTAGGTTTGGTAAGTTTTCCTCTATAATTTTGTTGAAGATATTTACTGGCCCTTTAAGTTGGGAATCTCATCTATACCTATTATCCTTAGGTTTGGTCTTCTCATTGTGTCCTGAATTTCCTGGATGTTTTGTGTTAGGAGCTTTTTGCACTTTACATTTTCTTTGACAGTTGTGTCAATGTTTTCCATGGTATCTTCTGCACCTAAGATTCTTTCTTCTATCTCTTGTATTCTGTTGGTGATGCTTGCATCTATGTCTCCTGATCTCTTTCTTAGATTGTCTATCTCCAGCGTAGTCTCCCTTTGAGTTTTTTTTATTGTTTCTAATTCCATTTTTAGATCTTGGATGGTTTTGTTTAATTCCTTCATTGTGTTTTCTTACAGTTCTTTAAGGGTTTTTTGTTTTTCCTCTTTAAGGGCGTCTACCTGTTTACCTGTGTTCTCCTGTATTTCTTTAAGGGAGTTACTTTTGTTCTTCTGAAAATCCTCTATCATCATCATGAAAAGTGATTTTAAATCTGAATCCTGCTTTTCCTGTGTGATGTTGTGTCCAGGGTTTGCTATGGTGGGAGAACTGGGTTGTGATAATGCCAAGTAACTTTGGTTTCTGTTGCTTATGTTCTTGTGCTGGTCTTTAACCATCTGGTTAACTCTAGTGTTTCCTGCACTCACTGTGTATGACTGGTGTCTGTCTTTCCACTTATCTTGCTTGTGTCAGAACTCCTCAGAGTCCAGATGTCTTTGTGATCTTGTGATCCTTAGTTACTGGGTGGAAAAACTCCTGGGACTCAGACTGTCTCTGGGATCCTGAAATCCTGCTTCTCTGAGAGCAGTGTTTCCTCTACGATGGGTCAGGATATGGCGTCTCCACAGGAGCAGACCAACTAGGTGTTCACTGCTTTGAGTGCAGTGGCTCCTCTAGGATGGCTCAGGATAAGGTGTCTCCAGAGGAACAGATCAGCTAGGTGTCTGCTCCAGCCAAAATGACGAGGTGAGGGGGAAAGAGAAGAGATATCATGACTTATCATTATTCACATAGATCCATGGATATGTCAACACTCAATATGGACATGTATTTTTCAGTAGATGGTGATGAAAACAGAGGGCCGCTATAGTCAGCATCATTCCCTAGGTAAGGAGTCCTTGAATAAGTCAAGCTGAGTATGAGCAAGCAAGAAGCATGCATGCATCCATTCATCTTCCTTGATTAAGGATACGATGTGACTAGTTGATATGTTCATCTCTGTGTGTGTGTGTTTACATGTGAGGGCAATACCTGTGAAATCAGAAGAGGGCATCAGAGACCTGAATCTGAAATCAAAGGTAATTATTAGTAGCCCCATGTGCATGCTGGGAACCAAATTGTCTTCTTCAAGAACAGTAAGGAATCTGAACCACGGAGCAATATATTCAGTCCCAAGTTCTGTAGCATTAAAAAAAAACTTTTTAAATTGCAGCATAAACATGCTCTTTCTAGAGATTTTACATAGATGTATAGTATATAGGAATTGGGCTAAATTTTTGACACCACAGCCTGCTCCCTCTCATTTTCTCATTTACTTATTTATTCATTCATTCATTTAATTTGCATCCTGATTCCAGATCACAGCTCTCTTCCCTCCTCTCCTTCCAGTCCTATTCTCTGATCCCCACACCCCACCCTTCCCCCTTTTTCCTCTCTTTCCCCCTCACTTTCTCCTCAAAGAAGGGATTCCCCTGCCAACCCACCCTGGCATATTAAGTCACAACAGGACCAACTACATCCTCTCCCACTGAGGCCCAACTAGCAGTCCAACTTGAGAAAATGATACAAAGGCAGGCAACAGAGTCAGAGACATTTCCTCTCTGTTAGGGGACCCACATGAAGATGAAGCTCCCTCAGTCCTTCCCCCTACTTTTCAACAAGACTTTCTGAGCTTTGCCTAAGGTTTGGACATAGGTCTCTGCATCTGTTTCAGTTAACTGCTCAGATGATAGTTGTGCTAAACTCCTGTCTGCAAACATAACAGTTTCATTAATAATGTCAGAGGTTGGCTCTCTCCCATAGGATGGGCCCCAAGTTGGCCCAGACATTTGTTGCCATTCCCTCAATCTCTTCTCCATTTTTATCTCCATTTTTTATCACATCTTGTAGTTAGGGAAAATTTTGAGTTGAAGGTTTTGTGGGAGTGTTGCTGTCCCCTTTCTTTCACTGGAAATCCTGCATGGCTGCAAGAGTTGGTGAATTTAGGCTCCATATCCTCCTCTATTGGAAATCTCAGCTAGGGTTACTTCCATACCCTCTCAGGGACCACCCCCATTCCAGGTCTCTAGCTTGTCCCAGAGATGCTACACTCACCAATTACCCCTCTCTCTCCTGGCCTTATCACCCTTCTCCTGCTTTACCCACACCTGATCCTATTTCCCCCTTCCTCCTTCCTCATTCCCCTCCCTCCCACTCTTCCACCCAGTTTCTTCTCTCCATCCACTTTCTGAGTCTGGGTTACTTCATTTAGGATGGGGTTTTGTAATTCCATCCATTTGCCACAGTGTCTCTCTCTGTCTATATCTGTCTCTGTCTATCTCTATTTATCTACTCTATCTATCTATCTATCTATCTATCTATCTATCTATCTAAATGTATATTATAAATATATATGCACTACACACACACACACACACACACACACACACACACACACACACATATATATATATATATATATATATGTCCCTATGAGCCTCAGTGAAAACTTTCCAAAGACAGCAAAGTAAAAATGTGTGAAACTAAAATATGTCTTAATGCAAGGAGGAAAAAAGGCAAGGCCAGGGTTTAATTGCTTTCAGATTCAGTGTTTCATTGAACCATTGCTTACTACTGAGAAACTGATTTGAAGAGCTTAGAATAGGAACTACTTGTATTATGAAAGATTTGGGAAAACTCCAAGAAAGCACTGGGCAAAGGCTGAATTCTTTTAATCAGGATTGAGTTGTCTTCATTTTCTTTCAAATTGAGTCTCAAAGCCTGTTTAAATTTCATTTTAGTTCACGTTCTCTGGATGAAATTCTACATTAACATCAAAGATAATTGACCAAGAATTTACACCTTTTTTTAAAAACACTTTTTAAACATGATTTCTGCTGAGAGCCAATGATACACAGAAATGCTATTTTATGCTTTCCTCCTGAGGAGAACTTGAAAGGTATTTAATTTGAGATGCTTTCAAGTGGTGGAAGAAAATATGAAGGTTGTACTAGGTTTCTTAGTTTTATGCCCTGAATCAATGGCAGAGACTTCAGTTACACACAAAACTGTATAGCTAGAGAATGGAGTGTTTAATGCACATTGTTTTTGTACTTTTAGACATCAAATACTGCATTGTGTTTTCTATTTAAACCAGCAAAATACCCAGCAGGCAGTATTATTTTATTAATAAAGAGACCACATGTTCAACATCTGCCAGTAGCAATGAATGGAAGACCTTTCCCTGTCACTTCTTGCATTTGTCCTTAGTCATTCTGATATAAATAAATAAATCTAGAACACAATAAGCAAGGTGACTCCGGATCAAAAAGATAAATAGTATGTCTTCATGCTTTCTTGCACAGGCTGATCAAACATAAGCATGTATGTAAATGGCGCTATAGATACAGGCTGTAAAATGACAAAGGAGATCATTAGAGAGAGACAGGAAGCAAAGGGGTAATTGGAGAATATGAGGAGGGTAGCAGAACTTATTTGATATCAAAGTTGAAAGGGGGTGTCTCCAAGTATGAATCAAAAAATTGTATCTGAAAATACCATGAAGAGTGTTATTTTTTAAATGTTTCATTGCATGGATTATTTTTATTGCACACTTTCAAACATGCAGAAAAGAATAGAGGATATTATTACTGATAATCCCACAATCTCAGCTCAGGTAAAATAAGCATTACACCAGTGCAATCACTGCATTAGCTAATTTATGCAATTAATTTTCCGTAAGTTCTTCCTTTTCTGATCCTTATTTGTCTTTACCTAAAAGTGTTAATTTTTTGTTTTTGTTAATTAAAATAAAACTTGGGGCCAGGGAGATGGTTTAGCAGATTAACGGGTTTGCCACTAAGTTCAACATCCTGAGTTTGATCCCCAAGATGGACGTGGTAGAAGGAGCAAATTGTCAGCAATCTGATACTACAGGCTGCACACACACATACACACACACACACACAGACACACACACACACACACACACGAGAGAGAGAGAGAGAGAGAGAGAGAGAGAGAGAGACAGAGAGAGACAGAGAGAGGACAGAGACAGAGACTGAGAAATACATACACTTGTGTACACAATGAACAAATAACTGTGAAATAAAAATTTAAAGAGAGATAAAAAAATAACCAAACTAAAGATGGTTTTGAGTATAATAACCTTTTTTGTAAGTTGAATGTGAGTATATATTGCTCCAAGAATGACAATAGAAGAGAACAGAGGAGAATTATAGAACCTGACTTTGCCAAGATATACATTAACAGAAAATTGTCAATGACATGAAATTAACTAAACAACTGGCACATTTTTAAAGCCTATAGTGAGACTGGATTCCTTGAAAATTAGTCTGAAGTTAATTGTCCATATTTCTAGACCCTCAGTCTCCAGGAGTGTGGACTGATTTATAGTCATGCATAGATTTTGATTTTAGTTCTTTTAAAATGATTTCAATGTATATTAATTATGCATAATGAGTTTCATTTGAACATTCTCATATGTGTAGATAATAAATCACCCCATCATCCTCTCCTCTCCCCCTTGTAGTCCAGCTGATCCTTTTCTCCTCCAAATTTGTTTTCCTTTTCTTTTTCTGACTTAGTACATTTCATTGGGGATGCTTACAAGAGCATGGGTGAAGGGCTATTTACAGCATCATGAGCACATTACTCATCATACCCTACTAATGAAAATGTCACATATTAATTTATTATAGATCTTCAAGGAAGGAATGAGGTCTTATGAGACATCTCCACCCATGACATGATGTTAGTGTGTCTAATCGTGCTCCTGTGAGTTCAAGAGTGCAATGGCAAGTATGGTCTCATAGAATGAATTAAGTAATGTTCTCTCTGTTTCTATTTTTGTGGACTAGTTTGAGGTGTACTGGCGATGTGCTGTGGAAGGATGTCTTGATTCTTGCCTGGGCATGGGCCTTTGAACCCTGACTTCCATTGGAGAAATGGCAGGTGTTTGGCCATGCCCCCAGAATCCAGGCTCCTACACGTGGTCTACATCTCCATTAACCTGTACCTTGTAAACACTTTGGCTAAGCAGCCCTTCCCAGAGAGGTTTGCATCACCATCCACACCTACAGGTAGAGGGCAGGACTACAGGCTTCAGCCTTGAGAGATTTCCATATTAATGAGTTACCTGAAGGCCAGGGGGCTTAGCTATATTAAGTTATTCCTTCCCAGTCCCTCCTTTTTTCCCCTCCCTATTTAAGCCAGCTTCCCCCTGGCTTAAACTGGGGGGGGGTGCACCCAGACTGTCTATACACACCATGAAGAATAAAACTTTTGGGACTCTGGACTTTCTCAAATTATTGGGACCCGCTGTCATGGAAAGCCCACCGGGATTCTGCTGCTGGTTTTTCCCACATACTGGTATTAGCTATTCTTTGAAACTCTGGTAGTAAACCAGTAAAACCATCTGGGCATAGGCTTTTTTGGTTGGGAGACTTTTTTATTTTAAAGTTATTATTTTATTAAAAAAAGAAAATTATAAATGACTGACTTGATCAATTCTGTTTTTGTGGCTAAGCATGTTAGTAAGTGATTTGTGTCAGAAATTTCCTATAAAACTCTCAATATTGGTTTCTAATTTAAAGCCAGTGGATAAAAAGATGCAGCAATGAAACAACTAAAATTGGCATGTTATCTGAATATATATATATATATATATATATATATATATATGAAACATACAAGTCTTATATGTAGATATATAGAAAGAGATTGGGAGAATTTTAATACTGCTTTTATTTCTTTAGGGGTTATAAGACTGTTTACATAGTTTACCTGAACTTGACTTGACTTTGGTAAGTGATGTCTGTCTAGAAAATAATCCATTTCCTTTACATTTTCTAGTCTTGTGTAGTATAGTCTTTTGAAGTAATATCTGATGAACTCTGAATTTCCTCAGTGTCTGTTTTTATGTCTCCCTTTTCATTTCTGATTTTGTTAATGTGAATACTGTCTCTGTGTCTTTTAGTTACTTTGGCTAAGGCCTTGTTTATCTTGCTGACTTCATCTATAACCAGCTCCTGGTTTTGTTGATTCTTTGTATTATTCTCTTTGTTTCTAATTGATTGATTTCAGTCCTGAATTTGATTATTTCTTGCTTGCTGATCTTGCAGAAGAGTGGCATTCAGTTCACAACCCCTCCAGCAACCTGTAATTCTAGCTCACGTGAATCTAATGTCCACTTTGATGAACATGGGCTCTAGTGCTCTAGTTCACATATATGCACACAAGCATGCTCACACATGTGCATAGGTAAATAAACGTTAAAAATATTATTAGCAGCAAAAGAAATGTTTTCCAAAATTTTTCTATTTATACAAAAATCAAACATTGACTCACTATCTAATTTGGGGAGGCAGGTATTAGCTAATTCTCACTAAATTCTCAGATGATGATTAACCTTTTTCTGTTTCCATTATATTCATGTAAGGAATTAGTAAAATGCAAATATCAATTAAAAATTAGAGAAACAAGATTAAGGCGGGAGCTATTCTACCTATAATTATTGAGAGAAATGCCTGTCAGAAGCCATAATAGGACAAGCTAATAATTAGCAGTTGATCATCTTGAAATGCTTGCCTCAGATTATTATCTGCGACAAGTGTGCCACATTCAGCAAGGCTATGTTGGACATATTTTAGGAAAGATTCTGCTATTAATATGCTTTTCCTATTATTATTAAACATACGTAACAATCACTAAGTAATAGCACTCCCCTTTGGAGAAGATCTCTCCAGACCCACGAAGATGTACTGCCTTGTAGTGTTGCTATATAGAAAAATAAACGACTTCTTAAGTCTTAATGATGATCCTATAAGAATTCCTAAAATTATATCAATGATTATAAAGCTTTTTTATAGTGGGACTGCTATTAAGTCCCTTTCTGATAGTCAAAACTGCTATGAGAACTCTGCCAGTCTCCGAAGTGTCATCAGTTAACAGCACTTAGATAGTAACCAGACTCTCTCCTGCTCAGAGCACATTCCAAGGTAGTTGTAAAACAATTAACCAAGGGTCACTAATAGGGAACTCACGATTTATTATAGGTGCTAGGACAGAAGAAAAAACATTGCTTGGGTTTATCTATACAAAACTTCACTAATTTCTTAGTTATAGTTTTAAACCTTCGGTGAACCTGTGGAGCTAGACAGGTGATGGATGTTTAGTCAGATAATTACTACCAATGGATATGCTTGTAAACATTTTCGATTGTAAACTTCTATTTCAATTTATGATTTGAATTTTGGTGTGAACTTGTGGTGAACTTTGTAACATGTGATCAGGTACTCTGAATGATGTATAAGACAAAGGGACGTTCGTTAGCGGTCACTTCTCTTCACTTCTCTTCACTTCTCTTCACCTCACTTCACCTCACTTCTCTTCACCTCTCTCTCTCTCTCTCTCTCTCTCTCTCTCTCTCTCTCTCTCTCTCCCTCTCCCTCTCTCTCTCTCTCTCTCCTCTTAACTTTGCATTTATTTAAAAATAGACCTGGCAAAGACAGTCTGAAGTGATTTCCATAGAGGATGAGAGGCAAAAGAACAAAACTAAAACAAAATAATTCCAGTTTATTTTCTTAAAACCTGTTTATGATGTATTTAAATCAGTTCTACTTCCATGGTGCCCCTTCCACTCCATTGCCTCCCAGATTCCTACCTCAACACTGTCATGTCTTCTAACTTAATATGTCTTCTAACTTAATGGCTTCTGCTTCTGCTTATTCCTCTTCCTCTTCCTCTTCCTCTTCCTCTTCCTCTTCCTCTTCCTCTACCTCTTCCTCTTCCTCTACCTCTTCCTCTCCTCTCCTTCTCCTTCTTCCTCCCCCTCCTCCTCCTCCTCCTCCTCCTCCTCCCCCCTCCTCCTCCTTCTCCTCCTCCCTCGTCCTCCTCCTGCTTCTTTTTTGTTTGTTTGTTTGTTTAAATCACTAACTAAATCTAACATGCGCTGCTCATATTCATGTGGGTGTGAGGCCATGTACAGGAACACATGACAACCTACCATGAGCCACATCACTGAAGAAAACAGACTCTCTCTTCCTAGTTAGCCGCTAGTTTCCAGTAGTTTCCCGGCTCCTGACTCCATGATGAGATGCCAATTAGCTAGATCTCCTGCTGGCAGTTACATCTGTTGTCAACTCGAGTACAACAGGGTTTCCATGTCCAGAAAACACTGTTTTAAGAGAGTTCTCTTTGATGTGTGGCTCCTACAGCCTTCCTTGCTTCTGAAATGTTCCCTGAGCTTCAGAGGAGACAGGCTGTGAAATGGCATTCCTAATTTAGGGATAGAAGCTCCCCAGTCACTTCCTCTCTACACTCTGACACCATCCAGTCTTTCAGACTGTAGGTTAGAAGAGAGTATGGGGGTTGAGAAAACCTTGGCAACAGTAAAAGATATTTGAAAGTGCAACAACCAAAAACAAATTCAAAATCAAATATGTGATAAGGTCATGCTGTTTTGGGTAGTGTTTACCAGTGCTGTGTTCTGTGACTACACTGCTGCCTGGGTTCTGAACACACTGCACACACACACACATTAAAAGTCTTATTCCTTCAAACAATTTAGCACCAGGAAACATAGCATGGAACACTAAGACCTAAGTTGACCATATTTTATGAATTTCAGGGGTGTGCTATGGATACAAAGTTTCATGCTCTTATATAAATATAATAGTTCAATTGCAGAACATTAAGACTTTATAGATTTTTCAGCCTGCCTTCTTTAGCTTATAAGTGCCAAATTATTATATCTCTGCATTGTTTTATGTCAGAATGCTTGATTTCAATTTTTTTTTTTGCTTGAGCTTCTGACTAAACTGTCATGTAAAATCATTAAGTACATTTTTGCCTTTGGATTATTACAGACATTTCAGTAATTCTGAATGCTTCTAATCCAACTTAGGCTGTTTTGTTCTGTATGTATTCAATAGGATATAATGAGCACTGAGGATTAAAAATTCAAAATATTGATGCAATCTGAAAGATATTGAGGATAACATTAAGTATTACAGTGGCAAACATTCATCTAAGACTTAGCTGTTTAAATACTAACCAGATATATGTCCACTTAATCACTTTGAAAATTTCCTTCATCTTTAATAAGTGACACAGTTTTATGTTTACCAAATAATTGTTTAAGGATAATTTTTTGTGATGTATTTTCTGCAAATGAATGATTTGAATACTTATTTTATATATCTGTATTCCTGGGATTATGTAAAAATTTCTATTTTAAAAGTGGTGTAGAAAGGGAAACGCTTAAGAAATCCTGGCATAGACAATATACTGATTAGCCCTTACTCTACCAGTAAAATGTCAGTAATGACTGTGAGAGATTTTTGTGGGCTAATGCTAGCGTGCAATAAAATCACAGGCATTTTAGAAATGAAAGCAGACCAGATGGGTCCTGTTTTCTCAGTTGGAGATCCATTTTAGCTCCATTGAGCTCAAGCACAACTCCCTAGTAACATGTCTTAAAATATGCACCACACAGACTCCCACCAAAGTGAAAGACATGTTTGAGAGCGTGAGAGAGCCCGTGACCTTTGCTTACTACCCAGTTACAGTATGTTTAAAATTACTTTATTACTCCTTATATTACAATGATTTATCTTGGAGACCACATAGTCTCAAAGTAGTTTCTAGCACTGGTTTTGAGAATTCAAATCTTAGCTCAACTCCAAGGAGCTCTGTGAGCTGAACTCTTCTCTTTTTATGTCTTCTCACTGCTGAGTAAAGATAACATTTTCTGGGACTGAATGAGTTAATAAGCAACCAGCTAAACAAACAAGCTAGAGTGGTAATAAGTATTTAAGATATACTTGCTGATATTGACAGTGAGTTTTAATTTTAAGATTTAATGTGTATGTGTGTGTGCCCTATGTGGGTATGCACACAGGAGAGGAACACTTGTCAAGGCCAGAAGAAGGTGTTCAATCCTGTGAATCAGAGTTATAGGTGGTTGTCAGTAATGTGATGTGGGTGCTTTGAGGTAAACTTACATCATCTGGTTAGATGGTTAGAGATATGGCTCAGTGGGGAGAGGTGTTCGCTGACAAGCCCAACAATCTAAGTTTTATTCCTGGGAGCCACATGGGAGAAGTAGAGAGCCAACACCAGTAGGTTCTCTTTTTGTGTCTCCCTTTCTCTTCCTCTTGCTCTGTCTTTCTGTCTTTGTCTCTGTCTTGACACACACACACACACACACACACACAAACACACACAGAGATACACACACACATACTCAGACAATAACAAACACACACACACACACTATTAGAAAAACGAGTGTGCTATTTTGTTTGGACAACTTGGTACAAACTTAGGCATATTTGGGAAGAAGGAATGTCAGCAGAGAAATTGCCTCCATCAGAATAGTATGTAGAAAAATTTGTGGGGGCATTTTCGTGTTTGTTTTACAATTGGTACGGAGTGTCTATCTCACTGAGGATGGTGCTACTCCTGGGAAGGTGGCCATAGATATATATATATATCAATCTGAGCAAATCATAAAGTGTAATACACAAGCAGCAGCATTCCTCTGTGCCCTCTGATTCAGTTCCTCCATCCAGGCTTCTATCTTGAGGTCATGCCATAGCTTCTCTCAGTGACAGATTTTAAAAGGACTTGTAAACCAAAAGAACCACCTCCTTGACAAGTTGATTTGGGTTGGGGTGTTTTATCACAGTTATGGGAAGTAATCCACTACACTGGGTGAATTTGTTTTTGTCCTTTTTTATAAACTGATAAGGGACACAATGCCACATAAAATTATGGAGTTTCCTAGAATATGACTGAACAACTTTAATATGAAAATAACAATTGAGTTTCCCTTAAAAAAATAAATTGGCTTTCAATCGGCTAGGCCTACTAATGAAAACCACATATCACATGTAGCCATAAACCTTCTAACTGACACATGTTCTGCATCAATTTTTCAATCACAGAAACATGTTCCTTGGATGTAAACTAGTTTAGTAGTAAATCACGTTAATCTGAATAAGTAGTTATGTCAAATAAGTGTAATTAATCATATCTTAGGTCTACAATGTTTTTTCTTATTTGACTCAGTGAAACTCAGTACAATATGATATTCAATAAACTATAGTAAATATTTCTTAAGAATATATTGCATATCTGAAAAATAAAAAGAAAATAGAAATATAAAGATTAATAGAATCACGAGAACACCCTTATTAAGTTCAAAGGCTTGTGAAATCATAGTGAATATATTCTCAGAAGCACAGTAGGTACCTTCTGCTTCCTGAAGTCTTCCATAATCTATTCTTTTAAAACAAAATTTTATGATGTATATTCAAAGTATACAATGTAGGGCTGACATCACTCAGTGGTCAAGTCAAATACATAATAGCTCACAACATCTGTAATTCCAGTTCTGAACGATTTCATGCCATCTTTCGGGCTTCATGGGTACCAGGCACACACAGAATTCAGACAAATTTTAAACTAAACAATGTAATGTTGTGGGATGAAAATGGGATTAATTCTTAACAATTAAATCAAAGAATATTAGTAAATGGATGGTCTCTGTTCTGTGTCTGTTTCATTATACATACACTAGTATTCTTCTGATAAGCTTCTTTATGAGAGGAGACATGGCAAGATTTCCTTTTGTGAGGCCAAGTATCAGGTTTTTCCCATATACACACCAATGTTTCTTTATATACTAACTCATTGGCAGACATTCTCACTGATTCTTTATCTTGGCTTTGTGATTCATACCATGGTGAACGTGGGAGGACAGAACCGTCCCCTCCGCTCTGATTTCTCTTTGCCTGTGTGAACAGAAGGATTGTTGTGTTGTGTGTTAGAAACTTCCTTTGGAAACTTCCACAGTGTTTCCTATGGTGGTGGTAACAATTAGATCTTTTTAAAAAAATCTCTGTCTAGGTAAATTTAATTAGTGATTAGTGTTAAATATATGTCAAAGTGAGAGGCAAAGATTAAATTCTACTTAATGTTTCTGGTGAGCTTCCGCTGAGTCTCTGAGACTTTTCCCCCCCAAGAAATAGTCTTACTATGTAAGCTGGCATGAAACTTACTGTGCAGACCAGGCTGGTCTTGAAATCTGCAAACCCCTGCCACCGCCTCTAAGCTACAGTACAGTAAGCCCTTGCTGGAACTCCTGATGTTCCTTTGCAGTTTTACTCCCATAACATTGTTAAATTCAGACATAGTTGGCAGAGGACAAAATGCTCCAATTTCAGTGCGCATTTCTAAGCTGAGCTGATATATGAAGCTGTTCTTGGTGTTTATTTTGTTTGACACATAATCTTATGCAGCCATAGTTGGCTTCTTTCTTCCACCTCCCAAGTGTATGGATGGCAGTTGTATGCCACCACCTCCGGCTGAGAAGTGACTTTGGCTCACTTTGGTTCAAGTGACTTTGGCTGAGGAGTGGGGAAGTCTTCAAGCTCCCGATACTCACTATGTGAGATGGACTAAGTTAAACTCTACAATGCAGTTCCTAATCTCTAAGGTTTTGGCATTAGTGTTTGTATCTTCTGGATGTTTTTGTTGCAAATTAATCCCCTCAGCCACATGCCTGAGGTAAGTCGCTGCGCCCAAGATCTATTTTTCTGTATACAACAATCCTTACTACCACACAAGATCTCTCCCCAATGTGAAAAATTAATGGGCATATTTTTAATCAGTAACATATCTGAGCTTTGAAAAGATTCCTCTGCAAGGACACTGAACTCGAGTAAGTCAGAACAAAGGGACTTGCTTTGATATTTGTCTTTAAACCTTTTGTGTCACTGGGCATCTCTTTCAACAGTCTCATTGTGTTTACTGAGTGCACTCTCCTGCTTAACTGAATATGTCCTTAGTTAACAGCAAGTATTATCTTTCTATTGTTCCTGAATGTTTAGAATTCCAATTTTTTTAACCTTATGACATATCTTTCATTAATCTTCCTCATTTTCTTCCTCATAGTCTGTTGCCTTGTTCTGCCTTCTCTTGATCTTTCTCAACTTCCTCATCCATATCTATTTCTTCCAACTCCCTCTTTGTTTCATTCTTTCTCTTGTCACTCCCTCATTTTCCCCTCTTACTCCCTTAGCTCAGTCTAATTTTAGATGTCCTTACCCTCCCCGTGGTATTAAAATGAGTTCATGTGCATAAGTGAAATGATTGCTTTCACTCACAATTCTCTTATCAGATATTTAACATCTATATGACTCTTAGTGACCATCCCACTTTGCTCTTCTGTAGCTGTGATAATGAACATCCTGACCAAAAGTTACTTCTGGAGGAAAGGGTTTATTTCATCATATGGGTTATATTCCATCACTGAGAGAAGTCAAGGCACTCAAGGTACAAACCTAAAAGCAGGAACTGAAGCAGAAACCATTGAGGAATACTAATTATTGGCTTATATTCTCTGCCTTGTACCATTTGCTTTCTTATGCAACCTAGTGTCACTTATCCTGGGGTGGCACCACTCACAGCAGACTGCACCCTTTCACATTAGTTATCACTCAAGAAAATTTCCCCACAGACTTTCCTATAAGACCATCTTATGTAGACAAATCCTCAGAAGAGGTTCGGTCTTCCCAGGTGACTCTAGTTTGTGTCAAGTTGACAAAACCCAGCCATCACTCCGACTATATATAGATTTGGGTTTCTTTCCCCTTACAGACTATTCAACTATGACAAAAAAAAAATAAATTTATCTTCTTCCTGTTGAAGTTCTGTCAGTCAGTCACTATTATTTCTTATTTTAAGAAATTGCACCTGGAGTTTCAATTTTGTTTTCCTTTGAGACAGACTCTTGCAATGCAGCCAAGGCTAAGAATTTTGTTACTTTAGCCTCCTTAACACTGGGATGACAGGAGAGCAATGGCACGCCTAGTTATCTATTTTGTAATCCTTAAAGAATGGCATGTTTTTCTTTTTTACTCATGTGTTCCTCTTCTTTTCAATAAGTGGATCTTATTGATTTTGTCTCTTGTGGAACTATGGAAACATGTCTGCTAATTGTTGCCCCTGTATCTACTGTTGTCTCATTTTAAATCACCCTCTATAAGAGGAATACTCCTTAAAAGATCTGATCAAGAGTGATAATCGATGTAATCTACATGGCTTGAGACTTCTATTGTCCACTCAAATATGAGTATTGTATCTGGAAATTTTACCCTTTGTGACTCCTAAGGTTCTTGAATTTTACAACATTCTTCAAGTAAGTAAAGCTATCTACATTGTTAGGATCCAATGAGTCTTCTGAGAAAGCTGAGATATTATGTGTTGACTTTTCAAGCACATGGTAAAGGTTTATCACAATATACTACTTGGTTAACATTAAAGCAGCTCTGAGAGGACAAGCTATGTTATTCTTTTTCAGAGACAACCTTTGATTAGCTACTTCATGCAGAGAGACAAAGTGTAGCAAGGCTGAGGTGGAGGAGATTCTGCTCCTCCAAGGAAATTAAGGATGTTGGGCTATTTTTCTTCTTTCTCTTTTTATTCTCAGGAATGTAAATAGATGAGAGATAAGATGTAGAAAAGTATGAAAGGAAAACAACAGCTTGTCTTAATTGAAAAATTCCAGAGGCAGAGCTACAGATAGGGATTTTACTTGGGAGCTGTACTGGTGAGGTAGGATTGCCACCTTCACACAATCTAGACTCGTTTGGAAAGCAAGACTCAATGAGATCATGGTGGCTGCTGTGAAAGTTTTCCTAAATCGGTTAACTAAGGTTGGAAGATATACACTCAATGTGAGTGGCGCCTTTTCATGAACTGAGCTATAGACTGTATAAGTCTGAAGAATGTGAGCTGGGCACCAGAAGAATACATATTTATTCATGTATGTATTTAATTAATTAGTTAATTAATTAGCTCTTTATTGTGGATGTTATGTGACTAGCTTTAGTTTCCCTTACAAAGATGGGGTCTATATGTTGTCATTGTGAGCTAAATAAACTTTGTTTTCTCATCTAAATGAAAGTTGCTTCTTGTCAAGGCATCTTTATCACAGCAAAAGAAGTGGAACTGGAAACTGGAAACTGGAATAAGAGCAAATCCAAGAAGCATAGTGAGGGAGAAGGGTACGAATGGATGGAAAGTAATGAGATCACCAAAGGTGCTGCTCATGAGAAAGGTCACTATTGATTCTCCATCAGCAGTAATTTTCTGAGAAACCTTGAGGAATCATATCACTGAGTCTCCATATAAGGCTTCTCCCAGGTAAGTTAAACATACTCTTACTATATCTGCCACCACTCATAGGTCAAATCTGAAAGTCCTAAGCCTCGAAAGGGGAGACCGTGAAAAGATGATATAATTCTCCAGCACATGTGACAGAAATCAAATGCCAGGAGGAAATGGATAATGTAACACTAAAATATCTGCCCTTATAGTCAGCCATGAGATTAAATGTGGCATTCTGTAAAGATGCCAAGTACATACATTCTTTTGATAAAATTTAGAAGCCGGATATATAATGCACTCCATTCATAACCTGAATCTTGATTTGCATCATTCTCTTCGCAGGCTTCTCAGAGAAGCCCCAGCATTACAACCCTTCTTGTATTCATAAAATATACTATGCTCTTCAGCCTATCCTGTTCCAACCAGTCACATTCATTTAGTTTAATTTTGTTTTCTAAATGCACTGGTTTTTGTTGTATGGTATTGTGGATGCCTACAATCCTACCCTGTTCAGGTTTTCTTTGTTGCTCTGTATTGTAATGCTAAATGTGGGGCCTCCAAAACCTGTTTCCCCAGAGACTAGTGAGTCCTCATGTAGATCCAAGTGATGCTATGAATCCTTGCCCCTAAGTTATTTCTGATTGGTAGATAAAGATATCTATAGCCTATGGCTGGGTAGAATTGAAATAGGCAGGGATTGATGTTCCTGGCCATGGTGTCAGAGGAGACCACCAGGAGAGAGAGAGAGAGAGAAGAAGATGAAGAAGGAAGAAAGGTTAGTAGTGAAGAAAGCATGGCCCTGGGGGCTGACCAATTAGATAAGAGCTGCCCAGATGAAACATAGTGAGTAATAACTCAGGGTTATCCATAAGAAAGTAGATTCTAATAGCATAGAGGGTAGCTATCTGCACAGCTCTAGTGCTGATTAAGACTTATTATAAATATGCAGGTTGTGTGTGTCTTATCTGGGAACTAAATGGTTAAAGGGGGAGTAGAAACCCTGAATTTTGATTATATAGTTTCAACAACATTTCCTATTTGGCTAAATGGTGCATTTTCTTGCATTTCAGTTTGAATTCTATTTCTAGGATATTATTTGACTTCCTGGTCACATGCTTATGTCTATAAACTTTAGACGGATAACAAGTGGTTTATTGGGTGAAGACACGTGTCGATGATCTCAGTTTGATGACCTCCAATCTTACAATAGGAGAAAGAGGACTGACTCCATAGGTTTTCTGACTTCCAAATGCAAACACACACACACACACACACACCCCACACATCATTAATAAGAGTAATAATTTTTAATGTTAAAAGTTATTGACTCTCATAAGCTTTATCTCAACTTCTTCCACCTTGAGAAATAAGTTCAATGGATAAGAAGATAAGTAGGCACTATAATTCCAGTACCCAATACAGGATAGATGTCTTATGGATACAATGGAGTGGTGATGGGCTCATCCACCGCAAGTGAGTTGAAGGAGACACATCTAGTGTTAAGACCAAGATTGACATTGTGAAGATAGTCTGCTTCATCACTTCTGGTGATTCCTGCTTCAAAGTCATATTCTGAGGAAAATGAGAAAAGAACAATAAAAATTGTTTGTATAACTGAGATGAGGTCTTTTGTTTTGTTCTGTTATTTTAGACATTGTCATATATCAGAAATTCTACTCTTGAAATAAAACCCTTACTTTAGAATGGACTAACAGTCATTTCTTGAGGCTGAAGAATGGCTTAACTAATAAAGAACTTGGAGTAAACTTATGAGAACCCGTGGCAAATTTCAAGAACTCACAGGAAGTTGGGAATGGCAGAGACTCTGTAATCTCAATGTTCCTATATGTGGGTTGGAGGCAGGAGAATTCCATGAAGCCTTCAGGGCATTTATCCTGGCATGTCTAGGGGTGAAAAATAAGGTGGAATGCAAGGACAGACCCAAAGGCTGTTCTTCTGATTACCACATACACACCTATACTTACACACAAACCATACATGGGCAGAGATTAAAACTCATCTATTTCTCTTGTAGCTATTAATGGGGTTTCATCTTCTTTTATTTCAAGCAGCCATTTTTTTAATGTAAGCATTGTATGGCTCCCAAAGCAATCATTTCAAACCTTAAGATTCTAGTGTCAGTGGTTACCTAAATGAACAGACTGAAAAGAGGAAACCCATGGTGTTTTTATGGTATGGTTGACACTCCACATCCATGCTTTTTAATTCATAATATAACCAATGCCAACAAATTATTTTTAAAAATGAGCTAAGATTCAGCTCAGATAGTAGAACGCTTGCCTAATTTGCACAAAGCCTGAGTTCTTCTTTCTGTATGACATGAGTTCTTCTTTCTGTATGACAAACACCAGGTGTGGTAGTACGTGTCTCAATTCCAGGTAGAAGAATATCTCAGTTTGGAAGTAGAGGCAAAAGGAACACAAGTTCAAGGACCATCTTAACCACAAAGTGAGTTCAAGTTTAGCTTGGGTTATATAAAACATTATTTTAAAATGTGTGTGTTTGTGTGTGTATGTGTGTGTGTGTATTTAATATGTATGGGCTTTTTCATATCTTTGTTCTCTAAACAATTCAGTATCACCATTTATGTAAGATATACTTTGTATTAAATGTTATAAGCACTCTTGACATGATTTTAAGTACATGGGGAGATCTGAGTAGGTTATATGCAAATATAAAGCCATTTCATACAGGAAACTTGAGCATCTGTGGTTTTTAGTGTCCACAAGGGAGACCTGGAACCGTTCCCCTGTGGATATTGAAGGGATTATACTTAAAGTGCTGTGAATCTAATTAGCTTCATGAGTAATTTTTCTCTTCCACAAGTAGTCACTCCAGCTGGAATAGTGTTTGATAGAAAGGATGCCTCATGTGAATTATGCTGGGCATTGGGACACTGTTACAAGTCCTTGAGACAGAAAGACACTGAGTAGAGCATGTTTCCTCCTGACTTATGATAAGTGGGCAGACATTTTAAATGTCATAAATTTCCTTCAACCAGTCTTTCACTAACACAGTGCTTTCATTGTTTCCAGTGCTTAGGAGCCAGGGAGTCCTAAGCACTAATATAGCACTATGTAAAATATTTCCATTTTAATTCTTCAAGGTTATTAGCATGCCTGTGTTTCATTTACACATTTCACATTCTTCCAAATAACCTTTAACTTCTTGTTAGTAATATACTGGATGCTGAATATAATGCAAAGCATTTAAAAACACAAGTTATTTTTATTCTGAAAAGCAGAAAAAGAAATATGTGTTGATGTGCTATAACTCATCAGAAAAGTATGGGAGCAGGAAAGATATACTACAGTAAAGGCAAGACTGAACTGCATGGTAGGGAAATGAGTTGCAATGGATAAAAAAAAAAATGTCCATACCCATTGTTCTAGTATCAGTGGTTGTAGAAAAATACACCCCCCAAAGCAACTTAGAGCATAAAGGGCTTATTTTAGCTTAGATCATAGTCCATCATTTCAGGCAGTCAAGTTGACAGGAATTTGGGACAGCTGGTCAAAGCAGAGAGAGAAAGATGTATAGGTGTATGCATGGTGCTCAACTGGCTTTTTTCTACACTTATACAGGCCAGCACCCAAAATCAGAGACTGGTGCTACCCACTTTCAGCCTGGATTTTCCTACATAATTAAGGGACTCAAGACAGTCCCTCACAGAACCACCCACAGACCATCCTGATCTAGAGAATCCTTATTTGAGGTTCCCTTACCAGGTGATTTCAGATTGTGCTAAGCTTGAAGAACTAATACTCACTTCTAATTTTAAAAGTTCTCTTGAAGTGATTACAGGAATAGTGTTGTAGAGGAAGGAGGAATGGAATGAAGCACGGAGTAGAGAAGGATGACCTTGGGATAGGATGAAAGAAAGAGGAAGGAAAGCTGAAAGTCAACACAACCTACTGTCTATATTCATAAATGTCTTTAATAGCAGGCTAGCACACAGTGCATCCCTTGTTCAAAAGAAATCCTGAGTATGGGATTAGTAGGAGCAGAGTGGTAGTGAAGAGTATGAAGGTGTTTTCTCAGGCTACTTTTACTTTGGATAAGCAAAAAGAGAAAATGTGTTAGGAATTTGAAAAGAAATGGTATGAGCAAACTGTATGAAAAAGAAAAAGGGAAAAAGTCACTGGGAATCACTGAACATTTAAACATATGACATATACATGTGCATTGTATAAGTATATAAAATGTTGTGCATATAGATACATCTATTTTAATAAAATGCCTAATATAATAGTGCATAGTATATTTATGCATGTACACAGAGAGAAAGAGAAAGGGAAAGAGAAATGGATGAATTCAGAAATACAGTATTATATGAAGAAATTAAGGTTCACAATGACACAGACTATCTTGGTATTTGTATAAAATTCAAATATCCATTCAGTCCTACAAAAATAAATAACTCTATGCCAAGTATTAAAACAATGGAGTATAAGAATACAGAATCAATTGTGGCAGTGGTTGGTTGAGGAGAGGAAAACAAAAGAGGAAACAGTGCTGACTCTAAAACAGAAGTGAAGGTGGTTGCTGCCATGGTTTCGGTATATGATACCATCATGTGTTCTCCAAAGACCCAAATATAAAGGCTCAGTCCCAAGTTACAGACTATAATGTGCTGTAGACAATTAGAAAAGACCTCATGAACTATCTTTAAGTCTTTAGGGACATGGGTTCAGAGAACTGTCAGTGGCTGGCCCTATTCTTTCTCTTTCTCTTTCCTGGTTCATGATGGATGCATCTCTTTCTTCTGACATAACACCAACAGGACTGCCCAGTGTTGGACAAAAGTCTTGAGAAGGACTAGACAAATTCAACATCCCCTTACTTTTTAAGCTGAGTATGTCAGGTGTCTCACTGAAAGAAAGCTGACTAAAGCAAAATCTAAAGAAAGCTGTACCATTTTCTGAATTTATTTCTAAATAACTTTAAAAAATGACAAGGATGGATGGACAGGATTGAGCTAGAAACTACTTTATGTGTATTCACTGTCTCTTGAAAAATGTAAGTATATAGGAAAGAAAATTGATAAGACAATAAAAAGGAGTCATTATTTTTAGTCCAATCTTAAGGATATATAGTCAAAAATCTAGATAAATAATTTGTTACTTTATAGAAACAATTTGCCTAATTAATAGTATTATCTTTCAATGGGAGTTGGAGAGATGGTGCAGTGATAAGAGGCCTTGCTGCTCTTGTAGGAGACCTGGTTTAGGTACCCAGCTCCCACAGAGCAGCTCACAGCAGTCTGTATCTCTGGTTTCTGGGTATGTGAGTTTCTTGTCCTCTGCAGGTTCCAGGCACGCTCATGTGAAAAATGTCAAGTCAAAATGTTCATAATGTGGTTACATTTGTACTTAAAATGTATTAATAGATCTGGTTTTTCCAATAATAATGACAGCAAAAGGAAGAAAAGAATGAGAATGAGAGAGAGTGCGCTGTCTCATGTTTCTTAACTTTAGACAACGTAGAGTCATTTGTAAGAATAAATTTTAATTGAGAAAATACTTCCACCAGATTGGCCTCTGGGCAAACCTGAAGTGCATTTTGTTGGCTGATGATTGTGTAGGAGAGCCCAGTTTAATGTTGTTGGTGACACTGCTGGCCATGGTGTCTTAAGTGCTCTTAGAAATCAGACTATCCAAGGACGTAAGTGGGGTTAGAAATCAGACTATCCAAGGACGTAAGTGGGGATGCTCCATGGTCTCTGCTTCAGTCCTTGTCTCCAGGTATCTATCCTGTGCTGTGCCCCAACACTTTGGGAAGATGCATCTTTGAATCGACACAGTTACCATCTTCTATGCAAAATTGATGGGAGTACGAAAAAAAATCAGATGGCTATCTTTCTATTCCTCTTCCTTCTACTTTATTTGTGTTTTATGTGTGTGTGTGTGTGTGTGTGTGTGTGTGTGTACATGTTCATGCATACATATTAAACCATAGTAGTCTTCAACTAATTTTCCACCAGCACTTGATAAAGTTTTCATGCGGCCTATTACTAGGGGTGAAAAGAGATATTATTGATCCTGCCTACTGACCTAAAATGGAAACCTGTATCAACAGCATTATCAATCTGCTTATCATTTCCTAGCTTTTCACAGGGTTAATATATTTCCATGTCTGGTAGAAAATCACAATCTTAGTGGCTTAGCAACTGACCTTCTGAACCAATCTATTAACTTGGTTGCTTATTTTCAGAGGAAGAAAGCTCTTTACAGCCCTACCTCACATCTCTTCTTCCTGGTTGCTAAATGAAGTATGTCACTTCAAGTCACACACCAGACGAAACAATGTTGATGCTTTACTATGGTGAGATATATGAGGCTGTTATCTTTAAAGAGAAAAGGTGATTGCCTTGGCTTGTGCCTCTGGAGCTTGTAGTCCAAGACTGGGATGTCCCAACTCTTAAGGGCTCTTATGAGAGTGGTACATCATAATGGAGATACATGAAAGAACAATTCACTTATCCTGTGATCTCAGAATAGCAGAAAACCTGATAAGGCCAGAAACTCACAATCCTATGTTTAGGCCTACTTCCAATGAACTAAAATTTTCTCACTAATTATTAACTCAAATTTCCATGAATTGGTGCTTCCCAGTAGCAAAAGCCTGTGAGTTAAGTCATTAAAGTCCACCTTTTGGTAATGCACGTTAAGTAAATAGGGGAATAACTCCATGCAAAGTTACATGGCAGATGTCTCCAATCTACAGATTCCTGAGGCCACTGACAAGAACTTAGTAGTCTTTACATTTAATGAAAAGGGTTTTAAACACTTATCTGGTGCTTCTCAGCATGTAGTTCCCAGAGATAACTAGCTGTTATATGCTGACTGGCTACAGAAAAACATGTTTAAGTATTTATAGCTATAGTCCCAGGAGAACAGAGATGACAGCTTTGATAAATGCATTATAAATGCTAAGGGAAAGACTCACACCTCTGAAATCATAAATATCCCATGATAGATGGTCAGGAAGAAAAAAAGAAAACCCTCCATTTTCTCCTGGATCTTTTAAAAATTTTAATTAAAATGTTTATGGTTTTTTTTGTGTGTATCTGTATGTGAGTATGCACATATGAATTGGGGTGTCCAGAGTGTCCAGAGAAGGGTGTTAAATCACCTGGAACTGGGTATTATGAGCTGACTGATATGGGTGGTAGGAATCAAATTCTGGTCCTCTGCAAAAGCATCAAGGGTTCTTAAATGCTGTGCTACCTTTCTACCTCTTAGATCATATACTGAATCAATTCAGTGTGTGAAAGATTCACTTGGAAGACCAGATAGGGTGTATATTTCTTTCTGAGGAGAATGTTGTAGTTTTAATGTAATTTGCCCCCGTAGGCACATTTGGAGTGGTATTATTAGGAGGTGTGGCCTCCTTAGAGGAAGTATAACACTATAGTGGTGGGCTTATATATGCTCATGCTATGACCAGTGGGAAGTCTCTTTCTGCTGCCTGCAGATGAAGATAGAGAACTCTCAGATCCTCCAGACCATGTCTGCCTACAGACTGCCATGCTTCCCACCATGATGATAATGGACTAAACCACTGAATCATAAGACAGCCCCAAATAAATGTTTTTCTTTATAAGAATTGTCTTGGTGATGGTGTCTACTCGTAGCAATAAAACCCTAACTAAGATAGAGGGAAAATAAGTATTTTAATTTTGAACTTCTGACTTTGAATCTGCTGTTAGTTATTTTTTCTCAATTATATCATTATTTCCAACTGTTAAATTGTCGTCTATTGGGAGATTATGTTTCTTTACACCATAAATATACGGTTTGTTCACTTGGTTTATACTGGCCAAAGAATACAATGTCACTGCTAATGATGATGACAGCAGCCATGATGTACCTTTTCTCAGTGTTTTAAAAGTAGCATAGCTCAGATCAAAAGTATACTCTTGAATCCAGATTCAAAGACAAATGGAAGACACTCATCACAACTCCTCAAGTAATAAAGAATCAATAAATTTAATGAAGGTATTTTATTGATTAAATGATATATTAATTTTATATGCATGTATGTATGTGCCTGAATGTATGATATATGCATGCAAGCATGAATATATATATATGTATATATATGTGTATGTATATATACATATATGTTCATATTCATGTTTGTAACATTATATATATACATATATGTATATGTACATGTATGTATGTATATATATGTATATGTACATGTATGTATGTATATATATGTATATGTACATGTATGTATGTATATATATGTATATGT